>NC_048219.1:110836422-111019470 GCF_002007445.2 Ailuropoda melanoleuca
GGGCTTCTTGATTTTTCAGCCTGCCTTCTGGGGGAGGGGCCTGCTGGCCAGTACTCAGAAAACCCTGTTTGAGTAGAGTCTCCGTGTCCTCTGCGAGGGAGGATGGGAATGGGCACCCTGTGAGCCGGTATTTCCGGGCTTTTGTTCTCTGGCGGCTTTCCCTGGCAGTTTGCTATGCCTCTTCTGAGAGTCAGAGCAGCAGTGGCTGAAATTCAGCCTCTGTCTCAGAACAGAGGGATCGCGGATTGTTCTCCACTGATGTTCTGGCCACTTTAACTCTGTTTCTGTTGGTGCTGCTCAACCCTGCAGCATCCCGGGCTGTGCGCCCCACACCCGGCATCCCAGCCCTCACTTCCAGGACCGGCGCGTCTCTGTCCTTTGTGTTTCCAACCCCTCCAGCCGCCAGTCGCCAGCCACCCCGCGTGGGCTCCCGGAGCTCCCCGTCTCAGTCTGGTGTCTCACGGGTGCTGACCACGAGTCTGCCTGCTCCCCCGTGCAGGTGGCCCTCCAGCCGCCAGCCGCCAGCCACCCCGTGCACGCTCCCAGAGCTCCCGGTCTCAGCCTCGATCCAGTGAGCACACTGGAGCTCCGGAGCTCCGTGAGATGCTTGGTGGCGCACGCTCCCGGCTCACGGACTCAGTCTGCTGTTTCCAGAGTGCGGGTCCGCGGTCCGCCTGCTCCCCGGTGCAGGTGGCCCACCAGCCGCCCTGCGCGTGCTCCTGGAGCTCCCGTTCTAAGTCCGCGAGTCTGCCTGCTCCCCCGTGCAGGTAGCCCGCCAACCTCCAGCCGTCCAGCGCGCGCTCCCAGAGCTCCTGTTCTCAGTCTGCTGTCTCAAGCGTGCGGGTCCGCGGTCCATCTGCTCCCCCGTGCAGGTGGCTCCCGCTTCCCGGCGCCCTGACACGGCGGCTCCCTCCCCCTTCTGTTTAGCTTCCAATATCTGTGCGCGGTTTCATGGCTCCCCGCTTTGTACCTCGATACTCAGCGCTGGAGATGTTCATTTGTAGAGATCCAGATGTATCTTCCTGTATCTCAGGCTGATTCCGTGGATGTTCCTGCTGGTCTGGTACCTATCCAGCTCAACTCAGGGGATCGGCTGAAAAAGGGGTCCCCTACTCCTCCGCCATCTTAACCTCCTCCCCAAAATTTCTCTTTATTGGGTCGTAAAAATAACTTTTTTTCTTTTTATCTGATCTGATATTGACAATGAGTAGATGCTTAAAAGGTACAGTAGCTCATAGAGTTCATAGTTTGAATACTTATAATGTGTGTCCTAATTAGCCATTTTTTCTTCCTTACTCAAGTAGACCTATAAAATCCTCTAAGAAGAGAACATATAGGAATGATGATTACTATGGAAGACTCTTTCTCTAAAAGTACCCTTGCCTCCAATCACTGGAACTCTGTCATTTTTAGTCGTTCATTCTATGGTGTTAAGATCAATTCTTCCTTCTCCACCTTCTCCTTTTCAAACAAAAATGCTACCGGAAATGGGAACTTTCTAAACCGTTGGCATAAATAAATGATCAAACTGAATGACAGAAGTGTGGATCTTGAGTGTATTGGATTCTTCAGGGATAGGGATAGGTCGTGAAAGGATTGAAAGTTCTCCAATGGATGACTCCAGGTGCCAAAAGCAAACCTGTGCATTAGACATTAGTCCACAAAAGCTGGCAAAGGCCTTTGTCTTTGAAATTAATACAAAGTTTCAGAAGTGTCTTTCTATGTAGATAGTTTCATCTGAGAAATGTTAGGTCCATGATCCACCCAAGATTAAGGTAAAAATATTAAGCAAAAATATTGCCAAACATACACATAGCAATGTCATACAGGTAATCCATAACTAGCTTATGTAATAGGATGATTATACATAAATAATAAATAGAAAGATAGATTGATGGATAATTTCACATATATGTACCTACATGAAATCTTTAATCAGATCCAAACACACACAGAATATGAAAATTAAAATTAAGAAACCCAATTCCAACCTTTCCATCTATACATATTAACCCTACAACTTTGTTCTAATTGGCTTCATAAAAGTTCACTATTTAGGTAAAACGTCAATGATAACAACACGATAAACAATGGTGATGGTCAATCTCATTAGAGTCTCTTTAGACAGTAAGGAGTCTGGGTCCTCTTTAATTAGCTGACTTGAGATCCCAAAGTTACAAAATTAGCATCTCCACCCTCCAAAAACCATCACTATGTAGCATGGCCAATTACACTCAACAAGCATCAGCATGTTTGTGCTTTAAATGCTAGAGTCAGTTACTGGAGATGTGTTGGGCACAATTCCAATGCCTTCTTTAGTATGAAAATAAACATATATTCAAATGAGGGTAAACAATGACCTAATGGGAAATGTTCAGTTTGGCATCTAAGAACCAGTTCAGACTGGCACCTTTATCCCTTACAGTTTCATCTGCCCCTCCCAGTCAGTGGAATGACTAGGCACTAGTACAGAGTTGGGGTGGGGAGGGGAGTAGTGGTCCTTGCAGAAGTCCAGGTGTTTTGCCTAAACACTGATTATGACTATATATCCAACAATGGCAGGCATCCCATCTGCAAAAGCCTGATAGCTCTATCAGCCCCTGCTCTTTCAAGCAACTCTGGAGGCCCCCTTTTCATCCTCAGCTTGAGGCTGATCTCAATGGGCTGAAGGAGTATGAGAAACTGAGATAAGTGCTAGTTACAATTATAAAGATATGTTTGTGCTGCTGTAATTAGGGTTGTGTCAGTGCTTCCATTAACCTTTGCATTGCCAGCATTTTCCCAGTTGGCATTCCAAGTGAGTAACAGCATTTAAATTAGGAAGGAACATAAGCTGCTGAGTTACAGGCCCATGAAAAGGGTGAAAACGGACAGCAGTAGATAGGGACAGCCTCTCCTGAGCTGCTAAACAAGTAGGGCAGGGAATGGGAAGGTGTACGAGTGGCTTCCACACCACTGTTCTTGTTTCTCTGATGTTGACATTATTTCTGGTGTTGAGGTGGACTTCTAACTGTGTCATCTGACAGAATCTGGGCACTGGAAGGATCTCAAGAATTTACTAGAGCCTTCCTTCACCTGAGTTAGGTTTCTTGAACAAATACTTCTTTTAAACAGTGTAGAATGATTTTCAGACCATTTTGAAACAAAATATACAGAATTTTTAAATTATCAGTGGAGTTTAATAACTCTTTGTATCTAGACCCATTATCTCATTTGACCCTCACAATCATCTAAGATGCATAGAATATGTGTTTTTAGATTCCTTTGACAGAGGTTGAAAATGAAAAACAGAGCAGTTAAGTAGCTTTCCGAAAATCATCCAGGTTAATTCTAGGGCCAATCTCAACCTAAACATATTAATTCATATCCAAGACAGATCGCATTAGTTTTTATTACTCAGGACTTTTTAGCAAAAGCACTTTTTCTTCCCTGTACCATAAGCCAGCCTTAGTTACTTAATCAAAAAAAATCAAAGAAAAAACTCAGTTTGAGATAGCTTATCAAAATCACAATAAATATTTACCAGATATTTTATATGTAAAAAAAAAGTTTTTCTTTACTAACTTCTTTCAGCATCTGAAAACTTTTTCACTAAAATTCTTGATCATTCCTATGCCAATCAGCCTTCAACTATTAAAACTGAAAACAAAACAATGATCTCCTAAAACCCAGATTCCATTTTCCCACCATATTTGTTTTGCTTCAAATATACATGCATAAAATTAAAGTAAATGATATTGCCATTATCTTTTTACCTTCACCATCAGATTCTCTTCCTTAAAAAGCTAAGTCTTAGGAATTTTGAAGTGGCACTAATTTGAATTCAGTTTTTCTTTTATTATTATTATTATTATTATTAGGTTAAAAATTAATTGTGTTAAATTTAGTTCACCTAAATCTGGTTTGGAATGCTATTTTCCCACCAATATTTAAGGCCAATTTCAAATTCACCTGGCCCAGTCATCCAACTGATGTTTACAACAGTATCAAATCAGCTTGGCTTGTACAAGAAATTCAAAGCTAAATTTCAAATAGCTTTGGGCTAAATTAATGATTCCCAGATTTGCTGATGATAAAAATAATCTGGGACCATTGTTAAAAATATAGATTTCCAGATTCTTCTGGGATCCCCAGTTGTAAGAAATGTCCCCAGATGATTACTTTGCTCAACTAATTTTAGGAAACATAGAGCTAAATGTTCATTTTGAGTGAAAATCAAATATAATGCAGGAATTGTGGTTGTCTTTAAGATGTTAGGGGTTCATTTTAATTCAATAAATTGAAATTAATTTATGTCAGTGGAACTTGAAAAAATAAAAATAATATGAAATATAGCTATTTCCCACTATGTAATATATTTCACAAAATTTTGGTTATAATTTTGTCTACAGGCGTCAATCATTTTTAAAATCAGCAAATCACAAAGAGCTAAGCCAGCTATAGCACTGTGTTGGCAAAGAGTGCTTAATAAACATTTCATTAAAGAATGAATGGAGAAACTGACTCGTGTCCCGACCTCACCCACCTTTCTACCAAACTGTAATATCCTTCTCTCATATGCTTGTTATATATAGCCTACTCCACCCCCACAATGCACTTGATCCAATTATATTCTATTGGTTCTGTAAGGCAGCACAATGTAGTAAAAAGAAGTATAGCAGACTCACATGGACAAATTAGATACAGACTCACATGGACAAATTTCTTAAATTCTAATCTACAAAATGAAGATTGCTAGGTATCTCACAGGATTGTTAAGGAGATTAAATGAGCAATGTCTGCCGAGTGTTAGAATATAAACTACTTGAAAGCATGAATCTTTGTCTTCTCAGCACTGAAAACAATGCCAAAGTCACTGTATGAGTTTAGTTTATTGTATACTCCTTCAATTCCTCCTTCCTTAAGTGCTCTACTAATCCCTCAAAAACAGAAATCAAGTCTTACATTTCATTATATTCCCTTGCCCCATCCTTCATCAATTACACTGAGCACATAATATACGCTCAAAGAATTGTTGATTTAGAAAAAGCAAAAAAAGGGGGGGGCACAGGAAAACAAGAGAAGAGGAAGAGAGAAAGATGGAGCACTGAAGGAAAAAAGAAAAGATATAAAGGAAAAGAACTGCATATGTTAGGAAGAATTGTCTTATTCTCAATAATTCTCCTAGATGCCAGGGAACTAGCCCTTAGGGCAGATCAAAATTGGCATCCTAAGATTACAAAGCAGGAGCTGTTTCTCACAGCAATAATTGTTTGCACTTATTTTCATTTCTAAAAACTTAGGTTTCAGAAACAAAAGTAAATGTTTGATTTTACCTACACTGCACATTATTCTCTCTGGAATATAGTTTTTATTTACTGAGGCATTTCTGCTTATTTGCAAAGCTCAAAGTTTCTTTGAAATATAATTCGTTTAGTTTTTAATCTTTAAAGTCAAATGCGGAAAAAAGTAAGAATTATATACTATGAGTAGACCAGAAATCTTCACATTCCTGGCTCCAAAGGAGGGGGAAAATGAAAATAAGAGGGGAAAAATTTCTTTGGTGGCTTCCAATAGTATCAGCATTTTAGAGCTAAGAAGACATTAGAAGTGATTGACAGTGGCCTCATTTTACAGATGAGACCCAAAACTGACACCCAAAGAGGTTAGGTAACTCATCTAAGAACAAATGAGTCAAAATTCCAAGCATTACAAATAATTTATACTTATTGAAACTTTATAGAATTCTTACATTTTAGATCTATAAGTAATCTGAGAAACTCCTAACATATCACTCCAAATAGAAATACCCAATAGGATATTCCTGATAGTCTTGCCTAAATAGTGCCTGTAAGACCTAATCACTCTCATACAGTTAGCCATCCCATTCAATTTATGAGATTTCATTTTTACACCAAGCCATAATATCCCTCCTTCTAACTTTTATTCCTAGTTCTGATTTTTTAAAGAAGTGATTAATTCTGCTCCTTTTTCTCATGATATTTCACTGTTCTTTCAAGCATTTATTATATTCCAGATTTCCAAATATTTCATGACCTTTGTCTCCTCCAGATATTCTTTAGTCAGTATTTATACTGATGAGAATGATAATAAAGATGAAATAATAATGAGAACAACCTACATTTATCAAGTGATTTCTATGTGTCAGGAATTATGAAAAATCATTAGCATTTATTATCTCTGTTTTGTTTTGTTATATAACCATAGCACCTAGAAGAGTGCCTAGCACATGTCAAGTATTCAATAAATATTGGTAGACTGGAGGCATCCTCTTTGAAATAGGCATAATTAACCTATTTCATATATATTAGCATATATATATCAAATATATATGTTATATATATTGGAATTGGAAGCTAGGAATTTTGACTCATAAATTTATACATACACTTAACCATTTTTGCTTTATGTTTACAAATGTTTTCCTTTCAAACACAGTAACACAGCTGTGACCATTGATTCCATTTATTAGCTAGTATATGTAAAGGTTCTGCATCTAGAATTAGGCTATAGCATTTTAGAGTTCTGTCCATGGGGGTTGATTCCCATAGCATACAAATAAGTTATTGGTTCTCTGTTCTTAAAGACAAACATTTCTTGCCTCAACCCCTGCAAGGTACCACCCATTTCTCTTATTCCCTTTTCAGAAAAAAACCACTTTAGTGTTACCTACCTTGCTGTCTCCAATTTCTCTCCTGTTATCTTTTAAAATCACTTTATTTTATTCAAGTCCTCCATGAAAACTGTTTTCATCATCTTCAATGACTTCCACTCTTCTAAATCAAATAGTCAGTTCTTGTTCCTAATCTTACTTATTAGCCAGATTTAATATAGTCAATCCTCACTTCTAACCCCTTTCTTCACTTGCCTTCTAGGACACCAACTCTTTTGGACTCCTCACACCTCACTGAGCACTCCTTCTCAGTTTCCAATGCTCTTCTTTATCCTGAGCTCCTGGTGTTGGCATGCCCCAAGGCTCAGTCCTTAGTACCCTTTATCTATGCTCACTGTTTTACTGACCTAATCCCTTCTCCTGGCTTTAAACACAATCTCTATGCAAAGATTCTCAAATTTACAAGTTCTGCCTGAAACTTTCTACCCAGCATCTTACCTAGATGTTCAGCAGAAAATCAAAATACAACTCCTGATCCCCTGTCATCCTAACCCAATCCACCCATAGCTTTCCCTGTCTCACTTGATGGAAACTCCATCATTGCTCAGGTCCAAATCCTTGGAACCAAAACTGACTCTTCTCTTTCAATGTGTCAGAAAATCCCAGTGGCAAAAATCTCTATTTTTTTCAACTTAAAAAAAAATCCCCTGATCATTTCACTCCTCCACTCAAAACCTAAGAGTGATTCTCCATTTCACTCAGGGTAAAAGCCGTCTTACAATGACCTATCATGTCCTGACTTAATCTGCCCCTCTGTTACCTTTTTAACCTCATCTTTATTAATTCACTAAAAATTCTATGACAGTTTGCTATCCCTATGTTATAGATCAGAAGACTGAGGCTCAAAGAAGTTGAGTAATTGATCTAAGATTAAAGTGCCAGTGAATGGCATACAAGATGCAAACCCAAGTAATTGTGCTCATTATCATCATTCCATCTGCTTAATTAAGACGCAACTTGATTTTTATTGCAGAACATTGAGGAGGCTCAGAAACTGATAATACTGGTACCCCTAAAAACAGAAGATGAATGGGGGTTTTAGAACAGGAAGAGTCACTAAAAGTCTGATTAAAATTCCACTTTCCATTTTGTATAGACAGGCAATGGATCCTCCCAACCTTGGAAGAAGAATGGAGTTTACATAATGGTGATGAAAAGCCAGAGGACAGTGGGCATTATGGAGGGCATGGGGAGCCATCAATTCCCCAGTCTAAAATGAGAAAATATTTTTCCTTATATTTCTCATCACTATTCCTATGAACATTTCAAAAACAATTTTTAGAGTATTAGCATGGAGGAATATAGACCTGGCTAAACAGCTTAGTCAAAAAATTAATGAAAATGACAAGTTTGCATTCAAAGACAAACTATTTAATGACTAATTTTTTTAATTGGCTCTAGACCAAGACCTTGTATAACAAGTTTCAGCCTGAAGAAAATTTTTTATGCTGCAGTTATGAACCTCTGATAATAGAAGATTTAATGGAATTTCAAACAGGCCATTAATTGTAACATGCCAATATAATAACAAGAAGATTAAAATATGTCTAAACTAAACAAGTTCAATACAGATTAAATACTTTGCTTGAAATTAAACTTCCCCAAGTATATATTTTGATATCAAATCTTGAATAGTTAAATACTAAGACTGATAGCAAAAGTTTTTGGTGTCAAATTTCCATAAAATATGTCTGAAGAGCTTACTCCAAATATAACAATTTTGCAGCCATATGAATTAGAAATTAGATAAAGTATTAAGTAAATTAGAGATAAGATGGTTGTAGTATATAATTATAAATTCTTATGTTTTTTGAAAAAAATTGAGGGGAAATGAGATTTTTCCAGAGTAAATTTTGAGATGTTTGTAACTTCTAATTTATTTCCCAAAAAATAAGTTTACAACATAGGAAAAAGATTGGATAGACTGTTGTTATTGAGTGTATTGAGTGTAAACCTTTGGAAAAATAGATGGTGTATAAAGCGAGCTCATTTTGTATTAAAGGAAAATATGGGTAGTAATAGCTACTGTGTTTTTTTTTCTTAGAGTCGTGCAGGAGTGTTGGAGAGAAATATATAGATTCCAGCTGTATTTTGAGGTTGATGTCAAAACGACTTCCGGGGGGGGGGACACCTGGGTGGCTTAGTCAGTTAAGCATCTGCCTTTGGCTCAGGTCATGATCTCAGGGTCTTGGGATTGAGTCCAACGTCCAGCTCCTTGCTTGGTGGAGAGGCTGCTTCTGCCTGCCATTCACTTTATTAGTGCTCTTTCTATCTTGCTACCTCTCTCTATCAAATAAATAAATAATACCTTAAAAAAAAAAACAAGGCTCTCTGGTGGGTTAGACATGGGAAGTGAAGAGAAGAAGGAATTAAAAATGATGAACAAGTTCCTGGCTTAAACAAATGGCAAAAGATGATGCTATTTACAGATGAGGGTAGGGTGAATAGGTTTGTGGGGTGTGTGGAATCATGAGTTCTGTTTGGGACTTCCTAAGTTTGAGAAGCTTATGAGTCATCCAACTGGTGAAATCAAGTAGGATATTGAATGTACAACTCTGGAGTCATCGCTACTAAATCACCAGCAGTAAACACGATGTTGGTCAGAGTGGACATTACCTGTGCACAGAGTAAGCGGCCATCCTGAATAGTGGTATGGTGTAGCAGGAAAGTTGAGCAGAAAGTGAGAAAATCTAGATTCTTTTTTTCTCCCTTCCATTATTTAGATGTGGGATTCATTCTAACTTTCTAGAACTCAAAATGGTGCAATTGTTTATAATATATACTCCAAATACAGGATACTGGGGTCAAATTCCAGCTTCACCTTTTACTAGCTTCATAAGGTTCATAAAAAGTATTTAAGTTCTCTGTGCCTTGAATACCTCATCTATAAAAGGGGAATATCATTATAACTATTTTACAAGGTTGTTTTGAGAATTAAATTAATATGTTTGTATATGCACACATGCATACATACACACACCACTTAATACCTGGCATATAAGTGCTATTTAAGAGTTTGCTATTATTATGATTATAAGAAGGATTAGTCCACAATAACATTCTTTTCAAACTTTATCTATGGATAAGATCTTTGTTCAAAATAATATGCAGAAACCCAATATGTAAAAGAAATAAAGACAGAATGTCTGTGGCTGGAAGGCAGGACGTGGATCACCCCCACCCCAAGCCCCCTGTTTAGCACTGTTCCTTCCCTTTCCCACCACAGTATCCAGTGAGAAAGATCTGTGGAACTTCTGAAATCCTCCAGACTAGGTAATCTCTCAAAAGTGAGAGAAAAATAAAGATGCCGCCAGACATACAAGCAATAAAGACTCTACCATCTATAAATCCTCAGTAAAAGAACTCTGTGCTTTGGCAATAAGAAAAGTGAAGCTGGAAGTTTAACCCTCCTTACTGGAGTAATGCATCTTCTCCACTCTTAGGTTTAGTACCATATGGAAGATCCTCCAGTGCATCACAATGCTGGCCTTCCTCACCCCACCCCTTCCATAGCTTACTCCGTCCTCCTCTGAGGAAGAGTGAGTTAACATGACTTGGAAAATTTGAAAGGAGAGACTGGGCTGAAGGAAACCAGTCCCTTATTCTCCCCTTCTGCTTGGGACCTAGGCTGCCTTCATTGAAGTACTTTGTAGGGCACACGGGGACCAAGCATAGGGAGGCCTGCCCTCATCCAGCACTGTTTACAACTTGATTACCTACTGGGGACAATGGTTCTGGGGGCTGGTATTAGGAAGCCCACTTGTCCACCAATGGGAAATTCATCCCATATCAGCTCTGGTAAAAAAAAAAAAAGGTCATATTTTGGTTCCCACATACCTTACACTTTTGTCTTATTTCTCAACTGGTTAAAACTAGGATGAAGAATAAGTGTGCTGTTTAGACTTCCTTGACCTCTAATAGTGTGGACAAAAGAAACAACAGTGAACTTAGAACTGGATTAAATAAATTGGCAAATCCTGAGGTAAGAAATGTCCAGATCACAAAAACAAAATTTGTTTATCCAGCTAAGGAAGCTGGATTTGATCCTACAAGCAGGCAAAAGCCATTAAAACAGTTTCAATCAAAGGCGACATAACTCAATTAGTATTTTGATTATTTTGTTAGATATGGTCAGCATCGAAGGAAGAAGCAATGAAAAATGGGATCAGATTAGAAAAAGAAGGTAGCATTTTCTGAAGGTCAAATTCACCTGCCTAATAACTTTGCTTAGGGCTATCTCATATGATGATGTCATATTTTTCTAACCTATTGCCTAATTTTGAACAGCTGGTCAGTTGGCTCAATAATATTTCATTAAGCCGAGCAATTAGATAAGCAAATCTTGAACTGAGTTTGGAATCTTTATCACAATGTTTCAAAATATGCTCTACAACTTGCCATTAAAATAATTAAATTATGCTGTTTCTCTTCTGACCTCCAAAGTTTATGTTTTCATGGGCTATCCATATATGTTATTATTTAGAATTTAAAAACCAAAAAATATTTATGGCCACAAAGTGATGGCTTGAAAATTAAATTTGTGCTATAAAATAGACCATTTGTCATTCACAAAATTAGCACAATATTAAATTTTGATACAGAACAGATGTATATTATGTTGCTGTAGTTTGGGGTGGGGTTTTGTTTGTTTGTTTTTTCTCTCTGGAGACAATTTTTTAGCAATGTCAGAGTAGGTCAAGTGCCTAATGATACCTCTAAGCCAACACTTGGTCCCTTACCTTTCTGAGTCTTCTATTTTTGTGCCATTCCTCTGAGCAAAATACTTCTATCAGATCTAAGGCAACTGATTTTGACCCTGAGATAAAGTTACTGGTGTTTGCCACAAACATGTATTAAAGCCCATGGTTGTTCAGCACTGTACCAGGCATTGGATGCACTGAGATGAGCAAGCAAGACTTGATACAATTCATGTTTCCAAGGAACTTTCAGTCTCCTGGGGAGATCAAAAACACAAACAGAAACAACAGTGATAATAGCATCCCAACATCACTTCCTATGGTTCTTCCCTCCCTCAGGAAATTCCAACATTGTCTTCTACCTGATGAGGAATTTTATGGGGAAAATACAAGAAACAGAGGGAAAGGATACTTAGCTATCTGGGCAAATCAGACAAATCAACTGGGATGATAAATGTCATCATCAGATTGCCTTACCAGCAAATGGGGTCACTTGGGGACTTAAGTTCTTCACTTCTCTTTTGTTACTGTTTGTTTTGTTGTATTTTTTCCCCCACATAGCTGCTAAGTACTCTCTTTCTTTGTTGACTACATTCATCTCCCCAACAGGGTCCTCTTTTCCAAAGTGCAGACCTAGCTATTTCTGAAGTCCAGCTATTTCTCTTCCCCACTAATCCATCAGAAACATAATATATTTAATAAGGGCACTTTTTCAGTAACAGAAATCCTACCCAAAATAGTTGAAACAAAGACTTTTCTAGCTTTCTAACAGGGAAAGTCAAGCAACAAACTTTAGGGATGGCTAGATCATGGTACTTAAACTATGCCCTCAAGCGTTTGACTTTCTTACTCTATCTCTATTTTTTCTGGACAGATTCTACCCCACAAAATGGAAAAGAAGGTCAGCAGGAGCTCTAGGATTACATCATCCTTATAGCTAATAATCCTATGTCCTCTCCCCACAATCCCTGCCCCTTTTGTCTCTTTCCTCAAAGCTACCACAAAAGTTCAGAGATTGTTTACCAGAGAGATGCTAGGAAGAAAAAAAAAATGTATATCTACTTTACACAGAACTCCTTTAATATTTTTTAATTAATTAATTAATTAATTAATTTTACTAAAGGAAAACACAATATGATCAAATTGCAGTGACAAGGAACTATGTAGCTTAATAATTTTTGTGAACTTCTCTCTGGAGTTCATGGAAATGTAAAATGGACAGAATTAGGTCAGCTATATCTTAGTTCCTTTTATTGACTCATTTCTCATTGTATTCATTTAGAAACATCTCCACCCAATTCCTTTATTTAAGTTTTGGTTTCCAGAATGATGCTCATGGGCTTTCCCAACGTCTTTGTTGGCATTCTTCCTTTCTAATTCATAGAGCCAATATCAGAATGGAATTATGTAGCTGCTAGTTATCGGTGATAGATTTCAAGAAAGCCAAGAAAAATTTGTCTTCCTTCTCAGACAAAAACTTTAGGCTGTCTGTTTAGATCTAATGTCTCCTGACTTCATATAGGAAAGTCAACTTACTTAACTCCTTGATGGTTGACCTGTTCTTTACTCCAAAATTCTTTAACAATGGTTGCCAAATACAGAGCTAAAAGGCTGTCTCCATAGACCAGAACATAACAGGTGCCAAGCTCTGAAAAACCCTCATGAGTGAGAGCAGATTTCAGTCACACTAACCAAGATGAAAATTACACATGTTCCCCTCAGCCCAGCCATTTCCTCAGGCTACAGAAAAGTGAATATAAAGTTAAATACTCTCTCCACCACTTGTAGCTGTGAAGAAAATAAGCCTTCCTTATGTGGTTGGGAGAAGGCATCAACACTGTAGTATTACAACAATGGATTATTATCACATGATCAAGATGAAAATAACAGCATGACAAAAACAAATATTTAATGCAAAGTAAAAGAACCCAACCTAGACGAAATTATAGTTTGAATTGAGAAAAAAAAAAATCTCACAATTGCCTCGGGCTATAGAAGAACATAGTAGAACATAAATTCAAATTTCAAAAAAACAACTCAAAAATAAATTGATAAAACAACTTTATGAAATGAATTGGGAATCTGCCAATCCAAGAAAAAAGAATTGAGGATGGATAACCTTATTCTCTGACTGTAACGTTCTTTGGCTCTTCTCTCTTTAAATAAAATTGAGCTGATGTACTAAGGAAATGAAGTGGACTCATTGTTTGGGGATATTCCCTAGGATACCACCTGTTTCCTTTGAAGATTATACCTTACTTCAAATTTGGAAAGATCAGGCTTCACAAAGATACTGCTGGAAACTTGGCAAATTTGTATTTGCATATACATACACACACATGTACACCAGTGGAAAGGAATAAATATTTGAGACTTATTGTAGAGTTACAATCTTTTTGATCCCTTAAAGTAATACAAATTGACAAGTATGTGCTGGTTATTCTCATTGGGCAATCTCCCATCCACCACTGCTACTACCACCATTCTCTGCCCCTCCCTGCCCTGATCTAGTCCAGGCAAAGATGACCCCTGAGCCTCATCACCTCTGTTCCACGCGCTTGGGCTTCCAAGTGGACAGGAGATCAGAGGGTGGAACGAGAGAGAAGCTCAGGTAGTTCTTTCCTCTCTTCACACTTTCATGCACATCTCTGGCAATAGATGTGACCCTCCACAACTCTAGCTTATATGGGAGGGACCCCTTTTCCACATGTTCACTGTCAGTGGACTCCACAAACACCATTTCCTCTTCCTGTCCCTGCAGTCCTAGGGGTGGTAGCAGCTTCAAGTGGTTGTCATTGTCTGGGATCTTACTATTTCCTGAGGTTTTTTGTTTTGTTATGTTTTGTTATTTTATCTTAGCCTTGCCTCCACACTAACAGTAATCTTGTCTTTAATATCTCTAAATTGTAAGCATCTAGGGTAGATTCTGTTTCCTGCCAGAATCCTGAGTTGTAACAACAAAAAGGATCTTGGTGAATTTAAGAAAAATAAATAAATTCAAAAAAGCAAAAAAAGAATTAAAAAGTCTCTATTGAATATAGAACTGCTCTCAAAAAAAAGTTAGAAACAGAAGGGGAAATGAACCATGAAAGACTGTGGACTCTGGGAAACAAACTGAGGGCTTCAGAGGGGAGGGGGGTGGGGGATTGGGTTAGGCCGGTGATGGGTATTAAGGAGGGCACATATTGCATGGTGCACTGGGTGTTATACGCAAGTAATGAATCATGGAACATTGCATCAAAAACTGGGGATGCACTGTATGGTGACTAATATAACAAAATAAAAATTATTTAAAAACAAGAAATAATGATGTCAAAAAAGGAACAAAGGTCTAAGAGATTAGAAAGAAGCTAATAGATATGAAAGATAGAAAAAAAGGGCCTGACATAAAGATATTAGATCATAAAAAACAAACAAATAAAGCAGAAGTAACATATTTAAAGATATGAAACAGGGGGTGCCTGAGTGCCTCAGTCCTTTAAACTCCAACTCTTGATCTCAACTCAGGTCTTGATCTCAGGATTGTGAGTTCAAGCCCCACATTGGGCTCATGGAGACTACTTGAATGATAAAGAAAAAAGAAAAAAAAAATGAAACAGAAAAATTTCCCTGAAATGAAGAAAATAAATGGAGCAGACTGGAGCAGGACACTGTATTCAAAGTAAACTTGATGCAGAGAATCAACACCAACTTATATTCTAGTTATGCTATTCTCTATAAGCTAGTTATGTTATTATCAATAATAAAGAAAAAACATTCAAGCGTAAGACAGTAAGCCAGTCACTATCATAAAGGAAAAAATCACCCTGGATTTTTTTTTTTCATACCGGCACTTGGTTCTACAAAGTTCTAAGGGAAAGAAAGTCATCCTTATAGTACATAATATGTCTATATGTTTAAAAATAATATTTTAAAGTACATCTGGAAAGTGGATAGAGTGAGATGAGAGAAAATATGTGACTGCTAATATCCTCATTACAAATATAGCAGGAAATCACTTTGTTTTATTAAAATTAAGACCTTAAAAAATACCAAAATGACCCCAATTTCTAATTTTTTTTTCTGAAATTTCTTTCATAAGCTTAGATGAGCATTTAAAAAAAAACATTTTATCTATTTATTTGAGAGAGAGAGAGTGAACAAGAGAGAGAACACAAACAGGGGTAGTGGCAGAGGCAGAGGGAGAAGCAGACTCCCCACTGAGCAGGGAGCCCAACGTGGGGCTGGATCCCAGGACCCTGGGATCATGACCTGAGCTGAAGACAGATGTTTAACTGACTGAGCCACCCAGGCATTCCATAGATGAGCCTTTTAGGAAATACCTTGTATGTAGAAGGAAGAAATATTTATTTTAAGTTCACACTTCCATCGGGATTTGGCTGGGGGGGATTGTTTGTGTCTGTTTCTTCTTTTTTGGTCAAAGAGAAGTTGTTGTTGTTGTTGTTGTTGTTGTTGCTGTTGTCTTCTCTAGAAAAACATCTATAATGTAATTACATTTAAAAGTGTATTTTTCTTCTGATGTATCTTTCTATCTTTTAAACACATATGACTGGATAAAATTCATCTAATATTAACACAGTTTCTTTCTATGTGGTGATATTTAACTGATATTTAAATCTTTGTGCTTTTCTCCTGTATTTGAATTATTTTTTTAAAGATGATTTATTTTAGGGGTGGGTGGGGGAGGGGTAACTGGGTAATGGACATTAAGGAAGTCATCTGATATAATGAGCACTGGGTATTATATAAGACTGATGAATCACTGACCTCTACCTCTGAAACCAATAATATAAGTTAATTAAATGAATTCAAATGAAATAAAATAAAAGATTATTTATTTGAGAGAGTGAGAGAGAGCAAGTGGGGGGAGGGGCAGAGGGAGAGAATCTTTCAAGCAGACTCTCCACCAAGCATGGAGCCCGACAGATTGATCCCACAATCCATGAGATCATAATCTGAGCCAAAACCAAGAGTTGGATGCTCAACTGACTGAGCCACCCAGGTGCCCCTTGAACTACTTATATAATACATATACTTACTATTTATAAGAAAAGATAGAATAATTTATTTTTCTGGAAACAAGCCAAAATGCTAACAACTAATAATCTGGTGTGGAAAGTACATTTCCCATGTATAAATTGTTTTGGTGTTCTTTTGTTTTTTAATAGAAGTTTCATATTTCATTGCAAAAAAACATACTAAATTTCAGTAGAGGAGATATAGAAAGGCTCAATAATTTGAGACAGCATATTGTAGGATAGAGTACTTCGGCTTTAGACTGAGCCTAAATTAAATGTCAATTACTACTGTTGCATGATAAAAGTCACTACAAAGTTAGGTGGTATAAAGTGACAATTGTTTTATATACTTACGACCCTGCAGGTCAGATCTTTAGACAATGCACAGTGAGAATGACTTGTTTCTGTTACATGGTGTCTGGACCTCAGCTGAGGTGGCTTAAATACCTGGGGGATGGCTGGAATAACGCAACTGAGGCTTCCTGCCTGGAGTCCTGGTTCTGAATCTCAACTGGGTACCTTAATTCTCTTCCACATGGCCTCTCTAGGGTAGTCTCAGAGTTCCAAGAAGAAGCCCAGCAAAAATGACAAAGCACCCAAAATGCAGGTGCTTGTTAAGCCTCTGCTTACATCAGGCTTGTTAACACTCCACTGACCAAAGAAAATCCATGGCCAAGCCCAGACTCAAAGTGGAAAGTCATAGAGGCATACCTTGGAGACCACGATAAAGCAAATGTAATAAGGCAAATCAAGTATTGTTATTATTATTTTTTTGGTTTCCTGGGGCACATAAAATTTATGTTTATACTATACTACAGCCTATTAAGTGTGCAAAAGTAGCATTATGTCTGAGAAAATGCACATACTTTAATTTAAAAAATACTTTATCTAAAAAATGCTAACCATCATTGAGCTTTCAGCCAGCTGTAATCACTGATAACAGATCACCATAACAAATATAATAATGAAGAAAAAGTGTGAAATATTCTGAGAGTTACCAGAATGTGACACAGAGACATGAAGTGAACAAATGTTGAAAAAATGTTTCCCTTAGACTTGCCTAAAGCAGTTCCACAAATCTTCAATTTATAAATACAATATTTGTAAAGTGCAATAAAGTGAAGTGCAATAAAATGGGCATGCCTGTACCCAAAGAATTTGAATCTCAACTCTACCATTTTTTACCTTGACAAGTAATTTAATTTCTCTAAGTCTCACTTTCCTCCTCTATAAAATGAATACCCAATTTGCATCATTTGGGAGATTAAATGAGACAGTGAAAATATAGCTAACAAAGGCGCTAAGAAACAGGTAGGTAGTTAATAGAGAGTAATCCCCACTTATTACACACTTGTAAAATGCGCTTCTTCCTAAAAAGAAAATTGGTTGCTCACCTCATAAAATTGCCATTTGAAGAAGCCTCACATTTTGTACTGTTGTGATTAACATTGTTTTAAATCTGCTTTTCAGTTTTTTATTTATTTTGGATTCCCCATGCAAATTATGTGATTCCTTCCATGTGGTGGTTATGTTCTTTTCTGTTTCGTTTGTCATATGATCTTACTATTACTTTTACGGGCTTCTAATTTGAAAGTACATTTCCCATACATAAATGTTTATCACAGTAAGGTTGGTTATATATCCTTAACCCACATAATTACCATTTTGTCGTTGCTGTTGTTGTTATGGTGAGAACACTTAAAATCTATTCCCTTAGAAAATTTCAAGTATACAATACACTATTGGTAACTATAGTCACAAGAGATCCCCAGAATTTACTCATCTTATAACTGAAAGCTTGTGCCCTTTAATCAATATCTCCCAATTCGCCCTGGAAATCACCATTCTACTCTCTGTTTCTAGGAGTTCAATGTTTTTAGATTCCATGTATAAGTGAGGTCACACGGTATTTGTCATTCTCTGTCTGACTTATTTCACTTAGCATAATGAGAGGAAATCTCATTTGATCATACAACTTTGTGAGGTTGATAAAGAAATTATCATTTTCACTCCACTGTTGGGAAAATTATGGTCATGAAAGGTGAAATGAATATCAAAGTCATCCAATGACAGAGTCAAGACTAAGTCCAAAATATTAAGCCTCGTAGGCCTCAGATCTCTAGACCATATCCTTTTCAAGATTCTCTTAAGCCTCTTAAAGAACCTATGCTGACATTCCAGAAATGTTTTATGGTTATGCTTCTACAATATTTTTAATATTCCCTTGAAAGAAATTCATGATAATAGAACTTAACTTAGTTGTAAGTTCTTTCTCCAGGTACCAAGCACAAACCTGTTATGAAATTCGTAAGTGTTTAGCATTGTATACTGACTTTAAAAGAGCTTTTCTCTTCTCATTAGAGCTCTATTGTAAATTAGGGCTTACAAACTCACCAATGAACCTGAGAGAATGCTCAAGGGAGATTTCTCAGAATACACCTATTTTCTGCTTTGAGTCCAGTAATTTCCCCTATTTAAGAAAGGTGAAGTCCTCATTAAGATGCTGGTGTAATCCTGGTATTTGCATATGTGTCTTATACACCAACATACATATACACAAGCATGTATACATATAAACACATATCCATGAAAGGGAGCAAAAATATTTCATATCTATATACTGATATAAAGTGTTAAACTCTGCATTATCTTTTAGAAAGATAATAGATTGAGGAAGAGTGCAAGCTCTTGTGCATCAATCAGGGATCTTTAGATGCAATAGCCAAGTCCAACTTTGGAAAACTTGAAAAATAAAAAAGGACTTATTAGAAGGGTATGGGGTGACTCAGAACCAGAGAAGCTGCTGCAGGAGTGTGCTCAGCAAAGAGATCAAGTGATGCTGGTAGCAAGACTCAGGTATTATCAGGAACAAGTCGGAGTTTACTCAGGTCCCCTCTGTGAGGATAAATGGACTCTTATTTTTTCTCTGTCCTTCCTTTCAAGAGTCAAATCTTGTGTCCTTCCTTTCAAGAGTCAAATCTTGGGAAAGAATGAACATCTGACAGGTTCATGGACTTACCCCTTAGCCAGGTGAAGGTAGGGCACTTTGACTGACCCTTAAGACTACAAACAGTGGGCAAGAAGAAATTCCCAAAAGGAAACCACGGTGCTATAATCAGAAGAAAGAGAAGGATTCTGGACTGCTAAGCATGAAATGACATTAAATAAAATACCAAAATGTCTTATTTAGAATTACTACATTTTATAAGGGAAAGATTTGCCTCAAGTAAACCCAATAAATTAAGGTGATTTAAGATTGTACCATTTAATCATTTCAGAGACTTATTCTAGAAAGTCCTCAGTACCTCAAGTTAGATGTTGTTTTATATTCTTCTCTTAGTATGCTACTTACAGTTACCTGTTTTATTGTTATTAAACCTGTCACTTAAAAACATAAGCAGCACAATATAGTTCATTTTTAACTACACTTTCTTTCATCACATAATTACATTAAAAAGCACTAAGCCTTCTGCTACAATGAGATAATACAATTCCTAGGTGTTCAAAGACACATGGCAAACAACGCCTAAAAGGAGAATGTTATCTTACAGTAAAATATGCCTACCTCTAAGGGCTTTGTTTTACCGCCGCTAATGTGCTTTTGGAATTCTGATAGAAATGTACCTATAGGAAAGCCATTGAATGACAAATTATTACATACAGAACACTCAAAGAAAAAAAAAAAGACACTAAGAATTCAAAACAAGACAGTGAGTGCATTTTGAAATGAATTTTGAAGGCATATTACATGCAAATTAAAACCTTTTTTGCAAACTGCAATAACTGTTTTCCTTGATTATAATGAGGCATTTGGTAGAATTAAGTATTTGATATCTATAAATCATTTAAAAGATAGAATTAAGAGCTGGGGTTATTGGTGTATTATGTGTTGTTACTGAATTTACTCACAGAATGACTTTTATAGAGATGTGATTCTGTGAGTTCTCCAACAAATAGGACACAGCTTTCCATAAGGGTAGATAAGGACTCAATGGGAAATCACAGACTTTTAGAATATTACAAATCATCCAGTATAGACTCTTCATATAACAGTTTCTCTTGTCATGTAGTTTACATGCAGTGTTCAAAGTTAATAGCAATCCAAGTTTTACACTCTGGTTCACTCTCATATTAACCACAGTACAGAGGAAACTTTTACCAGAATATCTGGAAAGGGTTTCAAATTGCTCTACCCCACCAGAGAGTCCTTGGGTTGAAGGAAAGAGAAAAATCATGATGAAAATATGAGCCAATCCTCAGTTTTTTAGTACATTAAAAACAACTAAAAACATCTGCAAGTTGGTAGGGACCTAAAGAGGTGACTTCTTGGAAAGCCTGGGTAGTTCAGCCAGTTGGGCAGCCAACTCTTGATTTCGGCTCAGGTCCTGATCTCAGGGTGGTGAGATTGAGCCCCCCATTGAGCCTCCCACTGAGCCCCCCAATCAAGCTCTGATGGGACTCTGTGCTCAGTGCAGTCTGCTTGTCCCTCTCCCTCCCTCTCTGCTCCTCACCTGGGTCCACTCTCCACCCCCCACACTCTGCTTGTGTTCTCACAAATAGATAAATAAATAAATAAATAATAAAACCTTAAAAATAGAAAAGAGATTACTTCTTTATAAATTTCCTGCTTTGTTTCCAAAGATAATTTATGGTGGCTTTAGAAGTCAACTAGCAAAACCTTACCTCCCAAAGAGGAAATCTGTTCCATCTCAAGCTGACGTTTCTTTTTTTTTGTTCCTAGGACACAACACATTTATTCACAAGCAGCTTTCCCATAAAGCTAGTTATTAGAAAAGCTTTGATTATAAGGGCTCATATCCTTTTTTTCTGTAATGTACACTTAGTTTGTCCTAATACGACCCATTTCTAGGACTTCTTCAAGATCATAATCTCTCCATAAACTTCCCACAAACATTACAAACATCCTCCACTCCCACCTGTCTGAGCCACCATCTTCTCTTGTCTGGATTATTGCAACAGCCACCTAACGATTGATTTCCCTGGTTCTACCCCCATCTTACTCTAATCCATTCTCAACATAAAAACCCAGAGTATTCATTTAAAACTAACACCAAATATATCACTCCACTGCTCACAATTCTCAATATTTCCTTATCACACTTACTCAGAGTAAAATCCAAAGTCCTTGCCACCATCTACAAGGCTCTACATAGACCTAGTTCTCCATGACCTCTAAAACCTTGTATCCCACTACTGTGCATCCTGCCCCAGGCACCTGGCCTTGGCCTCCCAAAGATGTCATCATGCTCCTGCTTAGGAGCTTTGCACAGGCTTTCCCCAGATACTCTCGATCTTACTCCTTCACCTCTTTCATGTTATTGTTCAAAAATGTCAGCTTGTTAATGAAAAGCTCCCTGACCACCCTATTTAAAATTTACCCAGTGCCCCCAGAACTCATTACCCTCCTTTCCTGCTGCTGTGGTTTGAACGTCCCTTCCCGACCTCACCCAAATTCATATGTTGAAATCCTAATGCCCTATGTGATAGTATTAGGAGGTAGAGCCTTTGGAAGGTGCTAGGTCATTAGGGTGGAACCTTGATGAATGGGATTAGTATTGTGCTCTTACTAAAAAAAAAAAAAGATCAACCATCAGAAAGGATGAATACCCACCATTTGCATCAACATGGATGGGACTGGAGGGGATTATGCTAAGAGAAATAAGTCAAGCAGAGAAAGACAATTATCATATGGTTTCAGTCATATGTGGAACATAAGGAATAGTGCAGAGGACCACAGGGAAAGGGAAGGAAAACTGAATGGGAAGAAGTCAGAGATGGAGACAAACCATGAGAGACTCTGGACTCCAGGAAACAAACTGAGGGTTTCAGAAGGGAGGGGGGTGGGGGGGATATTATAAGCGGGTGATGGGTATTAAGGAGGGCACATGTTGTAATGAGCACTGGGTGTTTTACGCAACTAATGAATCGTTAAACACTACATCAAAAACAAATGATGTACTATATGCTGGCTAACTGAACATAATAAAAAAATAAATAAAAGACCCCACAGAACTCCCTAGCCCTTCTAGCATATGAGGACACAGTGAGAAGGTGCCAACTATGAACCAGGAAGGGGCCTTCTCCAGAATGTGACCATGCTGGTGTTTTAATCTTGACTTCTACCCTCTAGAACTGTGACAAGTAAGTTTCTGTTATCCTTTAGTTACCCAATCTGTGATATTTTGTTATAGCAGCCAAAACAGACTAAGACACCTGTATTGTTTTTCTCTCATGTGTTGTCACCATTTTATAAATATATATGTGTGTATGTGTGTGTGTGTGTATGTAAACAAACCATTGAAGCAATGATTTTTGTGTTTCCTTTTTTTTTTTTTTTGCCCCCACTGCTGTATTTCCAGTACCCAGAATAGTTCCTGGAACAAAATAGGTTTTTCAAATAAATGTTTTTTTGTAAATCAGTTAATGAATTAAGAAGCCTAACTGACTCTATGGCCCTGATAGTACAGGTAACTTAAGTTCACATCCTCTATTCTCATTTGTAAAATGTGATTCATGATCCTTAAGATCCATTCCATGCTCTAAAAGTAAAATCACAGTCATAGATCCACAGATATGACAGGAAGACCAGTGAAGTTCTGAGACATTCTCACTGTTGAATACTGCTGTAAAACCAAGCTGGAGTGACTGAGGAGGGCACCTAGTGGACCCTGTGATAACGACAGAGTTTCAACATAACCAAGTGTCAAGGTGGATCTGAAGTTGCTCTGTCCTGTCTCAAAAAGTCATAAAGAAAATCTGTCTGATGGTTTTGTCCTTACCTCCATCCAGCATGATTTTGTAAATGCTAGCCACATGACAGAGTTTCAAGAGATAAAATATCTAATTAAAATGAGATTTCTGTTGGGAATAACTCTTGGGAAGTAATGATATGACGAGACAATATTTAACAAAAGGGTCTGAGACTAGGAGTCAGGGGAACTCAACCCTAAATCTAGTTCTGTCACTGTCTGTGTGACTTTGGTGAAGCCGCTTAATCTTTATGCCTCAGTTTCCTCATTTGTCAGGAGGATTTGCCACCCCTTGCAGGGAATTGTAGGAATTGCAGAATATAACAAACGCAAAAGTACTTTTAAAGTTTATAAATGCCCTACACCTACATATGTTAAGGAATTGTTTCATCTTTTTAAAGCACTAACAATATGTTAAGTGCTGAAAATGACAGAGAATTAAATGTGATCTTTGCTCATAAAACTATGAGATGCAGTCCTATAGACTCAAAATCTACCTAAGAGGATATGACACGCACACCGGGAGACACTCCAGGGAAGAGGCTGTTGACAAAGTGGAAAAGTCAGGCATATACAATTACAATGTTGAATCCAATTATCATCATGAGTTCAGGTTAGGTATTTATGTGTCATCATGGAGATCAGGAGAAATTCTGGGTGGGTAGTAAGAGTGGATTTTCTTCAGGAAGGCTAAGTTATCAAAGACGAAGTCACTTCCAACTTAAGAATTGGATACTTTACCGGTTGTACAACTCATCTATTTAACAGGCCCTAACATTTGCTGCATTCAGAAATTGAGTTTGGTTGCCATGAGACCACAGTAGTTGTTCTGAGTGCCACACTTGGTACCAGCACAGCTGTAATCAGGACAGATTGCAATCAGGGCACTTTTCTCTGGCTCCATAGATACTGACAAAATCCATGTTTGCTTTTTCCAGGGCCCAGCTCAGAAATCAGTGCTGATCAAACACAGCACACAATCCCTTTGGCACTAAATTTGACTCGGCAGAGTGTATGGAGATCCTGGCAAGCAAAAGACTCATTTTTTCTAAGCCATTGCCAGTGCTTGGAAGCAAATCTAATCCTAGTATCGTGTTCCAGGAAGAAAAGTGAGAAATTTTCAGAGATGGCCAGAAGGGAAAATATAAGAATAACCATAACAAGATCCTTGGGGCGGGGGGAGTCGGGGAGCCATATTGGATTAAACTTTATATGCCCTATAGCAGCTATACAA
Organism: Ailuropoda melanoleuca; assembly: GCF_002007445.2. Lineage (NCBI taxonomy): Eukaryota > Metazoa > Chordata > Mammalia > Carnivora > Ursidae > Ailuropoda > Ailuropoda melanoleuca. The sequence continues at coordinate 110,860,815 of NC_048219.1, forward strand.
TGCCTAAGTAAGTGCCTGTAAAAACAAAACAAAACAAAACAAAAAACCCCAAAAAACTACATATGTTAATTAATGAAAAAATGAAAGCCTAGTCAGAATAGACTAAAGTCTCTATGATTGTATTCATTTGGTTGCAGAATCAAAACATTCAGCCTTTAGAATTACCAGGGACTAGCCTATCACTGTCTGGCAATACAACTGCTATTTCTGAATGCCATCCATGTGGCACAGCCACCAAAAGGAAGCAACACTGGGAAGAAGCAAATGTATGCTCTATCTATGCCCAGCCTGATTTGGCCAAGGTCATTCAGATAGGACCTACAAAAGAAACATTAGTGCCATTGTTATTGAAACACAGATCTACTTTCGAAAAACAAGTGGCTTATAAATATACCAATTGAAAAACAAAGTGAATTTAAGCCTATGTAAGCAAGAGAAGATTCTTTTTAAAAATTTAATTTTTAATTTTTTTCCAGCCTTATTGAGATATAATTGACAAATACCATTGTGTAAATTTAAGGTGTACAATATGGTAATTTGATACAAGTATAATTTTGTGAAATGATAACCACAATAAGGTTAAAAAATCCTTCACATCATACAGTTAACAGTGGTGTGTGTGTGTGTGTGTGTGTGTGTGTGTGTGTAGTGATAACATTTAAGGTCTATTATCTTAGGAAATTTCAACTATACAATACAGAATTGTTAACTATAGTCACCATGCTGTACATGAAATTCCCAGAACTTAATCATCTTATCACTAATGCCTTCTTCTACTTTTATAACCAACACTTTCAACCTTTAAAATCCCCAAAATCTTCCTGTTTTGTATCCTTGATTCTGATTTCTTCAATGACTTTAGCTGCTCTTTAGAAGTTGTACACAGAACATCTCTCATATAATACTATCAGCTAATGCAATATGCAGGCATGCAGACCCTACAAATATTCTGGTAACGGCAAAGCTATGCTTTCGACATATCATAAAAGGTTTCCAACAGATTTCTAACAATAACAATACATAGTTACATAGTTATTATCATATTACATTACATTATATTATAATCATACTATACCTCTGCTGGATATAATGTAATCATCTCTTGTTGACTCATAAAACACTTTAGGATCCTGGTGTGTCTGTTATATTTGTGCTCACAGCAAGCAAAACATCTGTGCTAAGGTGCTAGTGAGTGGAGCATTTGTTTAATAGATCTCTGGTAAGCACAACTACATCTTTGCTCCAAAACTATTTGTTATATAGATAGCTCTTGGTAACTCTAGACATTTTCTGTCTACAAACTTACGAAGATTAGCCCTACTTAGTTTCCCATATCAAACAAGATCAGGTATATTCTATTTAGTATGGTTTTAAATATTTGCTTGTGATATATTCACTTGTGCCCCATTTTTTTCCATAATAGTGTCCTTTTTATGTTTTTATTTCGGATTCTGTCCAGGCTCAAAGGTTTTATTTTCCATGAAATTTTCCAATTTCTTCCCTCGGATGTTTATTTTAAGGCTATGTACAATGAGTCCTCCAAAAGCTTTCTGGCTACATCTTTTTATAGCAAAAATAAGAATATATTATTAAACAAATAAGCAAAATCTACTTAGAAATAATATAGACTTATGGTTTCTCTGATATGTTCTGCAAAGCTACAGGATTCTATAGATATGCTTTGCTGGCCACCATGATATGAAGAGAAAGATAAACTCGCTTCTTTCTATACATCCCATACTCCTTTCTTTCCATCCCATACAGCAATTCCTTTCTTATCAGTTTTATATATTGGGATTCCACACCATACAAATTGTTTGCCAATAGTAATATTGCCCCAACTACTGATTGTGAATATTTCATTTGGCTGATCTAGTTATGTCCTCACAAAGCTACCACTGAGTAGTAGCAAGTCTTTTCTTTGGTGTATAAATAGTTTTGAATACTTACTAAGGGTACCATGTTGAATAAAGCCAATGTACTCCCAATGCTTACCATCCAAAGTAACATTATTCACATTATTTAACTGAGTTCCCACCCTACAATTGTAAAAGGCAAGCAAGAATGTGTTATTACTTTGAAGATTTGGATTAGAAATTATTGGAGAAGCATGTTCATATGCACTTTGACTCTTCTCCACATTAAAGTAATTACCCAGCATTGTAGCTAGACTCATGGGATTTTGAATGTAGTAATGAATTATTGCAAACATTCCAAAAAATACAGAATCATATGTCTCTGGAACTTGGTTGGAGGCTGAAGCTATAGATAAGGATGTGGGAAGGGAATGCTAGTACTTCTAAAGCAAACTGTGTAGGGTTATGAATGAAATTTGGTGCTATTATGGATGAAACTAGAATGAATTTTTCCCATGTTGTAGTAGGAAATTGGTTGCTAAACTTTATAATTTACTTTCTAATGGTTAAAGAACAGAATGTCCAGATTCTTAGAATTTTCATAATAGAAGTTCAAATTTATATATGGTTTATATTACATGGATGGCTACAACGAGAAACTCTCAAAAGTTTAGGTAAGATCAAAAAAAGATAAAAATATGAAACTGAAAGTAATGAGAATTAAAACACAGTAGATGAAAGTAGCCAGCTATAGAAGATGTATTCTATTAACAGAGAACATATAGATCCATATTCAACAGATTTTTTTTTCCTGAGAAGATCTAAATCCAAGCAAAGAATCAAATGTAAATAAGAAAAGCAGTAACTTAATCAATCATATCCATTTATTTTCTGTAGAAAGGATGGGGATGAGTTTATGGAAGCTCAGTCATTCAAACTGAGGATAAAAAAAGGGGAACCAAAAATAAAGATTCATAAAAATTATCCAACACTATCTAAGAAAAGATTACTATAGCTAAGTCACCTGAGGTCAACTCTTACTGAGTAAGGATGACTCACCAAGCTTTTCTTATAGCCTTTAGACAACTTTCAGGATCTCTAGAAATAATAAAAAAATAGACATCTATAATCAGTTGACTTTAAGTAAAAGAAATTATTCTAGTTACACTAATGGGCCTGATTCCATCATTTGAAAGGCTTTAAGAACAGAACTGAAGTTTCCTGGAAAAAGAAAAGAATTCTACCTGTCAATTGCAGCTTCACTTCTGAAACGTCCAATCTGCATTTCCTGACAGTCAACCCTACAGATTTCAGACTTGCCTAACCCGCTCCCACAATCACGTAAGTCAGTTCCTTGAAATAAATCCCTTTAATGGATCTCTCCTACTGGTTCTCTTTTTTCCTGGTTGAACCCTGACTGATATACTCCCACACAACCTTTCTCACGCAACTAAAAGTGAATATACTTCATCAAAAAGGAAGAAGAAGACTTGGATCAAGTAAACAGGAAATTTAACTTAGATAGAGAGAATCCCAGGATGATGGTGACAAAAAATCCCCAGGGGATAACAGCTATGGACTATGTTGAATAGCACATCTTACAACCATTAGGGAAACAGGCGTGAATATTCATGAAGTGAAAATTACTAATATGTCACAGATTAGCAGAGATTAAGAGCCTGAGAGGAAGACAAAATCCAGATTTTAAACAATATTGACAGTAGTTCTTAGTGACCAAGACAAAAACAAGTTGCCTGGCTGATTACGGGTAGAACCACAGAATTCTATAGTTCACTGGACCAGGGGAAGCAGGAACACCCATGAGACTCTTCCAGTGCTCTAGATGTGCTATCATTATGCTTTTGCCTGAGATTATTATTGACTTTGTGTTCTGTGTTCTAAGGAAGAATCTAATCTCCGTTACAAAGGACGAAAAAAAGTCTGAGCAATGAATGCTTCTCTGATTTGATATATTAGAGAAAACGAAAATTTCTGAATAGGGTTGAAAAAAATGATCTGGGAAAGATTCCAGAAGGGGAAAGATATCTAGGAGGCTAAGAATTAAAACTTGTGTTGGTAGAAAAATGCTTTTAGTAAATGGGAAGAAACTCAGTACTACTAAAGTTGTACTGTGGAAATAAAACTCCAGTGCTAAAGTAACAACTTTGATATGTCTCTGCTGCCAGAGCCTGTAAAATAAAAACACATTATTTAGATATCAACATCATGTTTTTTGCTCAACTGAGTCAAAGGCAAAATTTAAAGCAACTTTACGTATGAAATGGATTGCTAGGAGAATGCCTTCTGACGTTATGGGGAGTCCAGAGACCAACAAGTGATGGAATTATGAGCAGTGATTTCTATTAGCCTCAGGTAGATGTATGAAGCGTCACTCAGGCATGTCATAGATCCAGAAGAGAATGGACAAGCATAAACAGTAAGTACAACTCTCTAGGTCAATTGAATAGCGGCTGCAAGGGCTTCAAAGGGCTTCAGGACTACCTTCGTCCACATTAGTATTTGAGGCTTCCAGGTAAAGTTAGAGATATAATGCCTAATCTTTATTGAGTCTATCTTAAAGTACTGGAAACAAATGCATTTGTATGTGCATATAGAGATAAATGCCACGCTATCATAAATTGGGCAGATTAAGACATGAGGCATACCCAGAAACCTGTATAACCAAGAAAGGAGAACCTGAGACTGAGGTATAGGGCATGAGAATATCAATCAGCCCTGAGCAGCTAGCTTCTGGGGGAGCCAGAAAATCAAGTGCACAAAAGCCAAAAGACATGGCAGCCTTGAGGCTAAGTAATGAAGGGTTTCCATCAGTCAGGGGAAGAAGAACACCAGGAATCCACCTGATATTGATTATAACTGTCTTCACAGAGGGCCTCTTGTCAGGAGCCAAGGTCCACAGAAAAGAGGCGTGATGCAAGCCAAATAAGGAACTGGAGCTACAGCCACTGAACACCAATTCAGGGAGTATCTCAAGTCCAGCAAGGAAAGCAGAGCAAATTCATGATCTAGACTAAGATGGTAACAGGGAGGAAAAAACCTGCAATAAAATGTTCATATGCTCCATTCCAAGAGCTTCTGAGGACCAAGCCAATTACAAGCCAGGAAGAATAGTTGTAGGCTCTATCTATAGGCGATGCTAACAAAACTGCTCTCAACTCCTCACCTGGTCAGGCTCTGCGATGGAACTGGGTTCAGCCTGGTCCAGCGTGAGAAGGGCACTAATATTTCCAGCTTGGTGGAACTGGAGACAGCAAAAGTAGGGAAAATGAGATCATTAAGGACAACAGGTACATGTCTATAGCTACATAAAAAGGAATGACACTAGTCTTATTTCAAAGCTGTTATATATGCTGGGAGTCCATGGAACCCTTGTCAGTGACAAATCAGTTTTTAATGAATACGGTTATGGGAGTTCTATGTTATATATTTCTAAGAACTATGCTCCTGAATAGGCCAATAAAAAGAAACTTCTGCACATTTACTCAGGCATATACTCGTTCAGAATGATAACAGAAATTGTTATGTTTTGATCTTAGTAATAGTTTATGAAGCCGACTGGAGAGTCATGGAAAGAATGATCAAAGCAAGGACGAAAATAATCTATACTTTCTTTTTCCCCATAGAGCCTGAAAAATCTTTTTCACCCACCTTTCATTATCCTTTGAAATAACTTGCAGGAAAATAAAAGCAGATGTCTGAAAAAGTCATCAAGAAAAGCCACAAATCAAAAAGAGATTTCAATCATATGTTTTTAATGAACTGGCTGAATGTTTTGTTTTTTTTTCCCCTTGTTCCATCCCAACTGATTCCAGAGTGTTAGTGGCAAGGTGTTCTTTCAACCAGTCCCTTCCCAAATCTAAATGTGCTGTCATTCTACTCTTTTTGGGAAGAGAAGACTTAAGAAAGTGGATAGAAACTGCCTTAGAGTATCAAAACAGCTTTCCTTTTCAGTCTAGTCCCACTACTTTCCTTTTAGCCCACAGGTACAGAAACCTGGACCTGCAAAACTTGGAATAAGTCCTTACCCATCCTTCTGTGACACATGCATGGGGAAAATATGAAGTCACTCCTTATAAGACCCGATTCACATTCATTGGCTTTTCTTCTTTCTTTCCCAGAACCATAGTATTCACTAACAAAATTTAAAAGATCTTTTGTTAGCTTGGGTACTTTTTTTTTTTTTAAAGGATCAGTAATTTTTTTCTCTCTAGCTAGGCATTTTGGATAGATAGACATAGTGTATCTGAACAAATAGATCTCCACCTGAAAGAGTCAAGTATTTTCTACAATTTTCAGTTCTTAATACGACCCTAATTTTAAGTCCCCCAATGGTTTTAGTTTTAGAAGAGGCCTGAAAATAACATCTTGCCCTATCCTGTTTCTAATCAGTAAGATGTAACTATGCTTGTGTTTCCATTCTATGGAGTGAAGTTCAATGTTATACTGAGGTCTCACTGCAACTCAGGGGGCTTGAGAATCCAGAACAACAGCCTCTTATGGAGGGCCTTGGTCTACCACCACACTACACTGTTTCTCTTCTGGAATCATGGCTCATTTAAGCCATATTATTACAAACCAGGCCATAGACATTAACTTAGTAATTGAGTTTATGAAATTTCCAAGCTAGATGATGATGATTAAAGAGTGTCTTCACAATAACAACTTCATAATTAAAACAAATGAAGGGTTTGTAGAATATTGTAGGCAATAAAATACATTTTTTCTTTTTAATAAAATGGTAAATAATAATAGAAGGCATAATTAGTAATTATTTAGATTCTCATACCAATGCATATAATTATAGAATTCCTACATACCATAGTGAATATATTCTGGTCTGAGATAAAATTCTAGGATCAAGAACTGTAAACAGAGAAATAAACTGTGTGGCAGCACATGCTGGTATAATATGGTAAGAAAATTGCCCTGGTCCCTGTGTCTCTTGGTGAATTAATCTAGAAGCAGTAGATATAGGATATAGGACTGGACATTTCCAAATAGGAATGATAAGCTTTTCACTATGCTACCCTTGCTCCAGAGAATGCCATCACTCTCCACTAACCATAGCTCAATCAAAACCCTGGTTCTCCAAGGGAACAGATTACTGTACAGCAGGCACAAAGAAGAGGGAAATGGTATGTCCACAGATAGTCTCAAGCCGGACTTTGAGAAATCCTTATATCCAGTGGGATATGGAAAATATAGTAAAAATATATCTTGTAAAATATATCTTGCTATAAAAATATATCTTGCTATAAAATGTTATTAAAGTAACTAAAGCAGGTATTTCTCTGACATGGTTTTAGCATATTTTAAAACTGGAGATTTGATTCTTTATATTAAGAGTACAGACAGAAGCCTCCATCTGGCAAATCAATATTCCTAAATCCAAGCTCAGGTGACCATGTATATTCTTTTCATGTTTTAGAATAAAACAAGAAAAGCTTTTGTATTTTTTGGAAAATATTTGTTTTTCATATTTCTTGCAAAAATGAAGATATTTAAAAAATAAGATCCACAAGCTGAGTTTTTAAACACTATGGTTATGATATTTTAAAACCAATTAGTATAAACTCTATATGCTTGATTACGTTAAGGAATTATTTTAATTTTTTAAAAAGTAATAGTTTTTAAATTTTATGCTTATAGGTGAGGATATTTCTGGGCAGCATGTCAAGAGTTACCTATTTATATAAGTATTATTTTATACATTGCTTTGTCCTTAAAAGAATGTAGGGAAGATTGAAAAGATATAAACCATGTGAATCTACCTTTAGATGGTGAGATTGACTCAAGGTTATATTGTAGATAGTTGTATTTGTATAGGTTATATTACACTTTGGTAAAAGAAAACAAAAACAAAAAAAACAAAACAAAGCCCCACAACCCCAAATCTTCATAGCTTATAAAAACAAAAATTTGTTTCTTGTTTGTTATAAACCTGCTGTGAGTCAAGTTAGCTCTTCAAGCAAATATACTTCATAAATACACTCAAGAAATTTAGGCTGCTTTCATCATCTTCTAATAGTTTTCAGAGCATATGATTTTATTAAAATTATTGGAATGGGAGCCTATTTAAAGTATGTGTATAACGGTATCAACTGTAATTTTTATTCTAAGCTACAAGTATCTATTCATATGTTAGCATAGTTTTTTTAAATGTTTCCACAATATTCATACTTGTTACATTGCCTTTTTTTTAATTGACATGTAATTGACATATAATACCTACTGGTTTCAGGAATATATCATAGCAATTCAATATTTTTATACAGTATGAAATGATCCCCATAAGTATAAATACCATCTGTCATCATACAAAGTTGTTGCAATATTATTGACTGTATTTCCTATGCTGTACCTTACAACCATGACTTACTTATTTTTAACCAGAAATTTGTATCTTTTGATCCCCTTTACCCATTTTACCTGCTCCGCTACATTGTTCCAGTTACTGACTGAGGTACCTGGCTTAATGCACCACTGGTTGATTTATTTTCCCTGGATCACTTTCCTCTTACTAGTTTTCTCAGCACCTCCAAATAAACTACTTTATTTGGAGCAATCAATGTTGCTTTCTGGAGGAATCCAACTAAGAGAATCCTCCAGCTCTTCCCCGAATATACGTTCTACCTTTAAATTCCTAATAGGGGATGTTACTGGCATTTGGGCAGAACAAGCATATGTTTTATATGTCTGTCCCTAACTTTTAGGACTTTTAGCATCCCTCTTGACCCTGGACTCTAAACTTCTATAGCTCTCCAGTTACTAGTCCTCATGACAACTCAAACCTTATTCCTTGTATTTCCATGTTCCCACATGTCTTCATCTCTTCCCTGGGAGCAAAGCTTCTCCTCTTCAGCCCTCACAAGTACTGCCAATTACTCCTTTCAGTTTGCTCAAACCACTGGCCTGGTAGTAGGCTAAGTGTCCTCCTTACGGCACTTTACCGCTTCTAGATCATTTTCCCACACTCTTCCCCAAAAACTCCATCTTTGAATCTCATATCTTCCCACCATAATACCACTATCTGTCATCCTAGGAGTACCCCTTGAAGAATCCTCCTTATTCTTTGAAGATTTTGGCCCCTAGTGCGTTGTCATTCTATCCAAAACTTCTATCATAATTCTTGGTAATTATAGTATTTACCACGGCCTCTCACTTCCTTGACCACTCTTCCCTTTTCCAGTGACTTTATCTGTCTGTCAAAAGAGAACCTTGAGAACTTCCCACCATAGTATCTACCCATCGTTTGGTATCTGTACCACATGTTCCTTCCATTTTGTTACTGTGAATGAACTGTCCCTGCCCCTGTCTAAACCAATATGTTGTCTAGTATTTTAATACCATACTTTCTTGCCTATTCAAGAACATCACTCCAGCAATTTGTATCTCTCTACCTGCATCATCAGTGTTCCCCTTTCCACTATGCCATTACTTTCAGATTCAAGTATACTGCAATTTCACCCATCTTAAAATGGTAATATAGTTACTTGGTTTTTGTCCCACTCCGTTGGCCATTTTATCACAGGCTTCCTTGTTGGTTCTGCCTTATCCTTCTGACTTCCAATGACTGGAGGGCATCAGGACTCAGTCCATAGCCTTTCCTATATCCATGCTGCCTACATTGATGATTTCATCCAGTTTCATGTCTTTAAATACCACATATATACTGACAACTCCAGAATTTATTTCTCTAGCTGGGCCCTCTCCTCAGAATTCGTAACTCATATATCCAATATCCTACTTGGTATCTCTATCTGGATATCTGATAAATGATTTTAACTGGAAATATTCAAACTTCTTATCTACTATCCAAACATTCTTCTTCAGTGGTCCTCCCCTACTCAGGAAATTGCATACCCCCCTTCCAGTTGCTCAGACCATATATGGTCTGGTAGCATAATTTGATTTTTCTCTTCCTCTCATGCTCCACATCTACTTTCGTAGGAAATCATTTTTGGCTCTACATTAGAAGTATATATAGAATTCAACCACAACCTACACCTCCATTGTCAACACCTTAGTCCAAACAATAACTTTTAAAACTTTTTTTTTCAAGTTTTTATTTAAATTCCAGTTAACATACAGTGTAATATTACTTTCAGGTATACGATATACTGATTCAACCTTTCCATATATCACCTGGTGTTCAACACGAGTGCATGCCTTAATCCTCATTGTATATTTAACCCACCTCCCCACCCACCTCCCTTCAGGTAACCGTCAGTTTGTTCTCTGTACTTAAGGGTCTGTTTCTGGTTGATCTCTCTTTTTTTCTCCTTTTGCTTATTTGTTTCATTTCTTTAATTCCACATATGAAGGAAATCATATTGTATCTGTCTTTCTCTGACTGACTTATTTCATTTAGCATAATACTCTCTAGTTGCACCCATTCCATTGCAAATGGCGATATTTCAATATTTTTTAGTGGAGTAATATTCCAGTGTGACACACACACACCACATCCTCTTTATCCATTCATCAATCAACAGACACAGGCTGTTTCCATAATTTGCATATTGTAGATAATGCTGCTATAAACATCAGGGTACATGTATCCCTTAGTATTTTTGTATTCCTTAGGTAAATACCTTAGGCAATACCTGGATTGTAGGGTAGTTCTATTTTTAATTTTTTGAGGAATGCCCATACCGTTTTCCAGAGTGGCTTCATGAGTTTGCATCCCCACCAACAGTGCAAGAGGATTCCCTTTCTCTACATCCTCACCAATGCTTGTTGTTTCTTGTGCTGTTGATTTTAACCATTCTGACAAGTGTGAGGTGATATCTCATTGTAGTTTTGATTTGCATTTCCCTGATGATCAGTGATGTTGAGCATCTTTTCATGTGTCTGTTGGCCATCCATATGTCATCTTTGGAAAAATGTCAGTTCATGTCTTTTGCCCTTTTTTTTTTTTTTTTTGGACTATTTGGTTTTGGGATGTTGAGTTTTATAAGTTCTTTATATATTTTGAATATTAATCCCTTACTGAATATATCATTTGCAAATATCTTCTTCCATACAGTGGGTTGTCCTTTATTTTTCTTAGTTTTTTCCTTTGCTGTTCAGAAGCTTTGTATTTTGATGTACTCCCAGTAGTTTACTTTTCCTTTTGTTTCCCATGACTTAGGAGACATATCTAGAAATAACTTGCTATGGCCGATGTCAAAAAAGTTACTGCCTGTATACTCTTGGTTTCAGATCTCACATTTAGGTCTTTCAACCATTTTGAGTTTATTTTTATGTATGGTATAAGAAAGTGATCTGGTTTCATTCTTTTGAATGTTGATGTTCAGTTTTCCCAACAACAATTGTGGGAGACATTGTCTTTTTTCTCATCGGATATTCTTTCCTGCTTTGTTAAATATTAATTGACCATATAGTTGTGGGTATATTTTTGGGTTTTCTATTTGGTTCCATTGACTTATGTGTCTATTTCTGTGCCATTACCATACTGTTTTGATTAATACAGCTTTATAATAAAACTTGAAGTCCAGAATTGTGATGTATTTAAAATTTTTTTTTTAAGATTTTATTTATTTATTCGACAGAGATAGAGACAGCCAACAAGAGAGGGAACACAAGTAGGGGGAGTGGGAGAGGAAGAAGCAGGCTCATAGTGGAGGAGCCTGATGTGGGGCTCGATCCCATAACGCCGGGATCACGCCCTGAGCCGAAGGCAGATGCTTAACCGCTGTGCCACCCAGGCGCCCCGAGAATTGTGATGTATTTAGCTTTGCTTTTCTTTTTCAAGATTGCTTTGGCTATTTGAGGTCTTTTGTCATTCCATACAAATTTTATGATTTTTTTGTTCTAACTCTGTGAAAAATGCTATTGATATTTTGATAGAGATTGCATTAAATGTATAGATGGTTTTGGGTACTATTGGCATTTCAACAATAATTTTTCTTTTAATCCATGAACATGGAATGTCTTTCCATTTCCTTGTATCATCTTCAATTTCTGTCATCAGTGTTTTATAGTTTCAGAGTATAGGTCTTTCACCTCTTTGGTTAGATTTATTCCTAAATCTCTTACTGCTTTTGGTACAATTGTAAATGGGATTGATTCCTTACTTTCTCTTTCTGCTCCTTCATTATAGGGGTATAGAAATGCAACACATTTCTATACATTGATTTTGTATCCTGAAACTATACTTAATTCATTTATCAGTTCTAGCAGTTTTTTGGTGGAGCCTTTCAGGTTTTCTATATATGGTATCATGTCATCTGCAAATAGGGAAAGTTTTACTTTTTCCTTACTGACTTTTCTTTCTTTTTGTTGTCTGATTGCTGTGGCTAGGACTTCCAGTAGTATGTTGAATAAAAACAGTGAGAGTGGACATTCTTATATTGTTCAACCTTGGTTTTTCCCATGGAGGATGATGTTTTCTGTGGGATTTTCATATATGGTCATTATTATGTTGAGTTACATTCCCAAAAAACCTACTTTGTTGAGGGTTTTTATCATGAATGGATGTTGTACATTGTCAAATGCCTTTCTGCACCTATTGAAATGATCATATGGTTCTTATCCTTTCTTTTATTAATGCGATCTGTCATATTGATTGATTAATGAATACTGAACCACCCTTGCAGCTCAGGAATAAATCCTACTTGGTTGAGGTGAATTATTTTTTAATGTATTGTTGGATTTGGTATCCTAGTATTTTATTGAGGATTTTTGTATCTATGTTTGTCAGGGATATTGGCCTGTAGTACTCCTTTCTATTGGTGTCTCTATCTGGTTTTGGTATCAGGGTAATATTGGCCTCATAGAATGAATTTGGAAGTTTTTCTTCCTTTTATTTTTTAGAATAGTTTGAGAAGAATAGGTATTAACTCTTCCTTAAATGTTTGGTAGAATTTTCCTGTGAAGCCATCTGATGCTGGACTTGTTTGTTAGGAGTTTTTTGATTATTGATTCAGTTTCTTTGCTGGTTATCAGTCTGTTCAAGTTGTCTATTTCTTCCTGTTTTAGTTTTGGCAATTTATATGTTTCTAGGAATTTATCCATTTTTTCTAGGTTGTCCAATTTGTTGGGCATATAATTTTTCATAATATTCTCTTATAATTGCCTGTATTTCTGTGATGTTGGTTGTTATTTCTCTTCTCTCCTTGTGATTTTATTTATTTGGATCCTTTCTCTTCTCTTTTCTTTTTGATAAGTCTGGCTAGAGGTTTATCAATTCTATTAAATTTCCCCAGCTTCTAGTTTCATTGATCTGTTCTATTGGTTTTTGTTTTTGTTTTTGGTTTTTTTCGTTTGTTTGGTTTGGTTTGGTTGTGTGTGTGTGTGTGTGTGTGTTTTGGTTCTATATCATTTGTTTCTGCTTTAATCTTTATTATTTCATTCCTTCTGCTCACTTTAGGCTTTGTTTGATGTTCTTTAGCTCCTTTAGGTGAAAAGTTATTTTATTTGAGATTTTTCTTGCTTCTTAAGGTAGGCTTGTCATATTGCTATATACATCCCTCTTAGGACTAGGACTGCTTTCGTTGCATGCCAAAGGTTTTAGACCATAGTGTTTTCACTTTCATTTGTTTCCATGTTTTTTTTTTTTTAATTTCATCTTTGATTTCTTGGCTGACCCATCATTGTTTAATAACATGTTGTTTAACATCCTTGTATTTGTGGTCTTTCCAGACTTTTTTCTTGTGGTTGACTTGTAGTTTCATAGCATTGTGGACAAAAAAGGTGCATTGTATGATTTTAGTTTTCTTGTATTTGTTAAGGCCTCTTTGTGGGCTAATTTGTGATTATTCTGGAGAATGTCCCATGTGCACTTGAAAAGAATGTGTATTCTGCTCTTTCAGGATAAATATTATCTGTTAAGTCCATCTGGTCCAGTGTGTCATTCAAAGCCGTAGTTTCCTTACTGATTTCCTGTAGGTGATCTGTCCCTCGATATAAGTAGGGTGTTAAAATCCCCTACTACTATCATATTATTATCAATAGGTTCCTTTATGTTTCGTTATTTTTTTGAACTTTTTTTAGTAAATGACAAACATTTATTAATTTCATTTTATAAACAGATTATCAAGAGTGTATATGTTGCCAAACATGCTTACTAACTTTGTTGTTTCTTTTTTTCTTTTATTTTAATGTCAATTAATTAACATATCATGTGTTACCGGTTTCAGAGGTACAGGTCGGTGATTCCTCAGTCTTATATAATACCCAATGCTCTTTACATCACATGCCCTCCTTAATGTCCATCACCCAGTTACCCCATACACCCACCCCTCTCCCCTCCAGCAACCCTGTTTGTTTCTTATGATTAATAGTCTCATATGGTTTGTCTTCCTCTCTGGTTTCTTCTTGTTTCATTTTTTCCTCTATTCCCCCATAATCCTTTGTTTTGTTTCTTAAATTCCACATATCACTGAGATCATATGATAATTGTCTTTCTCTGATTGACTTACTTCACTTAGCATAATACCCTCTAGTTCCATCCACATTGTTGCAAATGGCAAGATTTCTTTTTTGTTTCTCTTTCTTTCTTTCTTTCTTTAATGGCTGAGTAGTGCTCTATTGTATATATATATACACATCTTCTTTATCCATTCATCTGTCAATGGACATCTGGGCTCTTTCCATAGTTTGGCTATTGTGGACATTGCTACTATAAACATTGGGGTGCAAGTGCCCCTTCAGATCACTACATCTGTATCTTTGGTGTAAATACCCAGTAGTGCAATTACTGGGCCGTAGGGTATCTCTATTTTCAACTTTTTGAGGAACCTCCATACTGTTTTCCAGAGTGGCTGTACCAGCTTCCATTCCCACCAACAGTGTAGGAGGGTTACCCTTTCTCCACATTCTTTCCAACATCTGTCATTTCCTGACTTGTTAATTTTAGCCATTCTGAATGGTGTGAGGTAGTATCTCATTGTGGTTTTGATTTGTATTTCCCTGATGCCGAGTGATGTTGAGCATTTTTTCCTGTGTCTGTTGGCCATTTAGATGTCTTATTGGAGAAATGTCTGTTCATATATTCTGCCCACTTTTTGACTGGATTATTTGTTTTTTGGGTGCTGAGTTTGATAAATTCTTTATAGGTCTTGGATGCTAGCCCTTTATCTGATAGAACATTTGCAAATATCTTCTTTCATTTTATCAGTTGTTTTTTGGTTTTGTCGACTGTTTCCTTTGCTGTGCAGAAGTTTTTTATTTTGATGAAGACTTAAGAGACGTGTCTAGCAAGAAGTTGCTACAGCTGAGGTCAAAGAGATTGCTGCCTGTGTTCTTCTCTAGGATTCTGATGGATTCCTGTCTCATATTTAGGTCTTCCATCCATTTTAAGTCTATTTTTGTGTATAGTGTAAGGAAATGGTCCAGTTTCATTCTTCTGCATGTGGCTGTCCCAATTATCCCAACACCTTTTGTTGAAGAGACAGTCTTTTTTCCATTGGATATTCTTTCCTGCTTTGTCAAAGATTAGTTGACCATGGAGTTGATGGTCCTTTTCTGGGCTCTCTATTCTGTTCCATTGATCTATGTGTCTGTTTTTGTGCCAGTACCATACTGTCTTGATGATTACAGCTTGGTAATAGAGCTTGAAGACTGAAATTGTGATGCCATCAGCTTTGGTTTTCTTTTTCAACATTCCTTTGGCTATTCAGGATCTTTTCTGGTTCCATACAAATTTTAGGATTATTTGTTCCAGCACTGTAAAAAAAGTTGATGGCATTTTGATAGGGATTGCATTTAACGTGTAGATTGCTCTGGACAGCATAGATATTTTAATGATATTTGTTCTTCCAATCCATGAGCATGGGATGCTTTTCCATTTCTTTGTGTCATCCTCAATGTCTTTCATGAGTGTTCTATAGTTTTCTGAGTACAGATACTTTGCCTCTTTGGTTAGGTTTATTCCTAGGTATCTTACAGTTTTAGGTGCAATTATAAATGGGATCAACTCCTTAATTTCTCTTTCTTCTGTCTCATTGTTAGTGTATAGAAATGTAACTGATTTCTGTGCATTGATTTTATACCCTGCCACTTTGCCGAATTCCTGTTCTGGCAATTTTGGGGTGCAGGCTTTTGGGTTTTCCACATAGAGTGTCACATTATCTGCAAAGAGTGAGAGTTTGACTTCTTTTGGGCAATTTGGGTGTCTTTTATTTCTTTGTGTTTTTCTGATTTCTAAGGCTAGGACTTCTAATACTATGTTGAATGGTAGTGGTGATATTAGACATCCCTGCCGTGTTCCTGGCCTTAAGGGAAAAGTTCTCAGTTTTTTTCCCATTGAGAATGATATTTGTTGTGGGCTTTTCATATATGGCTTTTATGATATTGAGGAATGCTCCCTCTATCCCTACACTGCAAAGAGTTTTAATCAAGAAAGGATGCTATACTTTGTCAAATGTTTTTTCTGCATCAATTGAGAGGATCATATGGTTCTTGTCCTTTTTTTTATTTATATAATGTATCACATTAATTTTTTATGGAGTGCTGAACCAGCCTTGGAGCCCAGGAATAAATTCCACTTGGTCGTGGTGAATAATCCTTTTAATGTACTATTGGATCCTATTGGCTAGTATTTTGGTGAAAATTTTGGCATCCCTATTCATTAAGGATATCGGTCTGTAATTCTCCTTTTTTTGGTGGGGTCTTTGTCTGATTTTGGGATCAAGGTAATGCTGACGTCATAGAAAGAGTTTAGAAGTCTTCCTTCCATTTTGATTTTTTGAAACAGCTTCAGAAGAATAGATATTATTTCTTCTTCAAATGCTTGGTAGAGGTATCCTGTTTCCTCTGGCATCTTGGGTTGAGATCTGAAATGATGAGTGTGGTCGGCTTGTTTGGAGGACTTCTCATGCTTTTTGTGTTGATTCATGGTTTTGAGGATGTGTCTGTAATCTGTATTATCTGTAACCAGTGCTGGGCTTCAGGTCAGAATTGAACAAAAGCCTTATCTATATTACCAGAAATCCCAGCATTATGAAATCTATTTGGGAACTGGCTGTCCTGTAACTGGCAAGATGTTGGATTTCTTTGCATTCCTTTACCCTCTCTCTTCTTGTGGAATTAGAATTGAAGAGTGCCCATGGGGTATTCTCATTGAAAGTTCAATCACTTATGTGCCAGCGAATTTAAATATGACTGGTTACCTCCCGATATCCTGCTATATTCAAAGACATTTTGTATTCATTTTTGTGCAAAAAGAATAACGGTAGTAAACTTTGGGCACAGTCCAAGGGCCAATGGGACAGGAAAAGTCAACGTTGCCTCAAATGGAAAATGTGGGGACTCATCCACAAGTGTCTTTTGGGGCAGGAATTAACCTATAAATTCTGGATGGTGAGGCAACCTTGCTGACCTTCGCATGGTGACTGTCTGAGGATTGCACTGCCTAGTAGAAGCTGGACTGGTGCCTGTGGATATCATCTTTTACCAATTCAAAAATGATATTTTTAAATGAAGAACTTGCTCCAATGTCTATATTAATGAACTCTTTGGGTAGGGGGAAAAGGAGCTTCCCTAGATTTTAAATTTGTAATAAAGGCATTTTATAAATAAATAAATAAATAAATGTTTGGTAGAATTTCCCTGGGAAGCCATCCAGCCCTGGGCTATTGTTTGTTGGGAGATTTTTTATTACTGCTTCAATTTCCTTGCTGATTAGGAGTCTGTTCAGGTTTTCTATTTCTTCTGGATTCAGTTTTGGTAGTCTGTACATCTCTAGGAATGCATCCATTTCTTCCAGATTGCCTAAATTGTTGGCACATAGTTGCTCATACTATGTTCTTATAATTGTATTTCTTCAGTGTTGGTTGTGTTCTCTACTCTCATTCATGATTTTCTTTATTTGAGTCCTTTCTCTTTTCTTCTTGATAAGTCTGGCCAGGGGTTTATCAATCTTATTAATTCTTTCAAAGAACAAGCTCTGAGTTTCATTGATCTATTCTACTGTTCTTTTGGTTTCTATTTCACTGATTTCTTTTTTTTTTATTTTAATGATTTTTTTATTATATTATGTTAATCACCATACAGTACATCCCCGGATTCCGATGTAAAGTTCGATGCTTCATTAGTTGCGTATAACACCCAGTGCACCATGCAATACGTGCCCTCCTTACTACCCATCACCAGTCTATCCCATTCCCCCACCCCCTCCCCTCTGAAGTCTTCAGTTTGTTTCTCATAGTCCATAGTCTCTCATGTTTCATTCCCCCTTCTGATTACCCCCCTTTTCTTTATCCCTTTCTTCCCCTACCGATCATCCTAGTTCTTATGTTCCATAGATGAGAGAAATCATATGATAATTGTCTTTCTCTGCTTGACTTATTTCACTTAGCATTATCTCCTCCAGTGCCGTCCATGTTGCAGCAAATGTTGAGAATTCGTTCTTTCTGATAGCTGAGTAATATTCCATTGTATATATGGACCACAGCTTCTTAATCCAGTCATCTGTTGAAGGGCATCTCGGCTCCTTCCATGATTTGGCTATTGTGGACAATGCAGCTATGAACATTGGGGTGCATATGGCCCTTCTCTTTACTACGTCTGTATCTTTGGGGTAAACACCCAGTAGTGCAATGGCTGGGTCATAGGGTAGTTCAATTTTTAACTTTTTAAGGGACCTCCACACTGTTTTCCAGAGTGGCTGTACCAACTTGCATTCCCACCAACAATGTAGGAGGGATCCCCTTTCTCCACATCCTCTCCAACAATTGTTGTTTCTTGCCTTGTCTATCTTTGCCATTCTAACTGGCGTAAGGTGGTATCTCAGTGTGGTTTTGATTTGAATTTCCCTGATGGCTAATGATTTTGAACATTTTTTCATGTGTCTGTTAGCCATTTGTATGTCTTCATTGGAAAAGTGTCTGTTCATATCTTCTGCCCATTTTATGATTTGTTTATTTGTTTCTCGTGTATTGAGTTTGAGAAGTTCTTTGTAGATCTTGGATACCAGTCCTTTATCTGTGGTGTCCTTTGCAAATATATTCTCCCATTCCGTGGGCTGTCTCTTAGTTTTTTTGACTGTTTCCTTGGCTGTGCAGAAGCTTTTTATCCTGATAAAGTCCCATAAGTTCATTTTATCTTTTGTTTCTTCTTGCCTTTGGAGATGTGTCGTGAAAAAGGTTGCTCTGGCCGATGTCATAGAAGTTGTTGCCTATGTTCTCCTCTAGATCTATTTCATTGATTTCTGCTCTAATCTTTATTATTTCTCTTCTCCTGCTGGGTTTAGGCTTTTTGCTGTCTTTATCCAGCTCCTTTAGGTGTAAGATTAGGTTGTGTATTTGAGAACTTTCCTGTTTCTTGAGAAAGGCTTGTATTGCATATACTTCCCCCTTAGGACTGCCTTTGCTGCATCCCAAAGGTTTTGAACAGTTGTGTTTTCATTTTCATTTGCTTCCATGAATTTTTAAAATTATTCTTTAATTTCCTGGTTGACCCATTCATTCATTCTTTAGTAGGTTGCTCTTTAGCCTCCATGTATTTGAGTTCTTTCCAAATTTCTTCTTGAGATTGAGTTCCAGTTTCAAAGCATTGTGGTCCAAAAATATGCAAGGAATGATCCCAATCTTTTGGTACCAGTTGAGACCTGACTCGTGACCCAGTATGTGATCTATTCTGGAGAATGTTCCATGTGCACTTGAGAAGAATGTGTATTCTGTTGCTTTAGAATGGAATGTTCTGAATATATCTGTGAAGTCCATCTGGTCTGGCTTGTCATTCAAAACCCTTATTTCCTTGTTGATATTCTGCTTAGATGATCCGTCCATTGCAGTGAGGGGGGTGTTAACGTCCCCTACTATTATTGTATTATTGTTGATGTGTTTCTTTAATTTTGTTATTAACTGTCTTATATAATTGGATGCTCCCATATTAGGGGCATAAATGTTCACAACTGTTAGATCTTCTTGTAGGATAGACTCATTAGTTATGATATAGTGTCCTTCCTCTTTTCTTATTACAGTTTTTGGTTTAAAATCTAATTTGTCTAACATAAGGATTGCCACCCCAGCTTTCTTTGGACATCCATTAGCATGATAAATGGTTTTCCATCCCCTCACTTTCAATCTGGAAAAGTCTTTGGGTCTAAAATGAGTCTCTTGCAGACAGTATATCAATGGGTCTTGCTTTTTTATCCAATTTGATACCCTGTGTCTTTTGATTGGGCATTTAGCCCATTTACATTCAGGGTAACTATTGAAAGATATGAATTTAGTGCCATTGTATTACCTGTAAAGTGACTATTAACTGTATATTGTCTCTGTTCCTTTCTAGTCTGTGTTACTTTTGGGCTCTCTCTTTGCTTAGAGGATCCCTTTTAATATTTCTTTTGCACTGGTTTGGTGATCACAAATTCCTTTAGTTTCTCTTTGTCCTGGGATCTTTTTATCACTCCTATTCTGAATGACATCTTAGCTGGATAAAGTATTCCTGGCTGCGCATTTTTCTCATTTTACACCCTGAATATATCATGCTAATCCTTTCTGGCCTGCCAGGTCTCTGTGGATAGGTCTGCTTCCAATCTGATGTTTCCACCCTTGTAGTTTACAGACCTCTTCCCCCCCACCCCCCCGCAAGCTGCTTTCAGGATTTTCTCTTTGTTTCTGAGATTTGTAAGTTTCACTATTATATGTCAAGCATTGACCTATTTTTTTATTGATTTTGAGGGGGGTTTTCTGTGCGTCCTGGATTTTCATGCCTGTTTCCTTCCCCAGATTAGGGAAGTTCTCTGTTGTAATTTCCTCTGATATACCTTCTGTCCCTCTCTCTTTCCTCTTCTTCTGGGATCCCAATTATTCTAATATTGTTTCACTTTGTGGTATCACATATTTCTCAAATTCTACCTTCATGATTCAGTAGTTATCTTTTTTTTTCTCAGCTTCTTTATTCTCCATCATTTGGTCTTCTATATCACTAATTCTCTCTTCTGCCTCATTTATCCTAGTAGTTGTGCCTCCATTTTTGATTGCATGTCATTAATAGACTTTTTGATTTTGACTTGGTTAGATTTTTAGCTCTTTTACTTCTCCAGAATGGGATTCTCTAGTGTCTTCTATGCTTTTTTCAAGCCCAGATAGTATCTTTATAATCGTTATTCTGATCCCTAGTTCCAACATCTTACTTATGTCCCTACTGATTAGGTCCCTGGCAGTCAGCACAGACTCTTGTTCTCTTTTTTGAGGTGAGTTTTATGTCTTGTTATTCTGTCCAGAGTAGAACAGATGAATGAGAGAACAAAATACTAAAATGGCAACAACGACCCCAGCAAAATATACACTAAATAAGTTAGAAGGGGCCTGAAACCAGAAAAAAACAGAACAAAATAAAAAACCGAACAAACAAAAAATTTTAAAAAAGAAAAAAGAATATAATCAGACAGGTGAGCAGAATAGATCCATGCACTGGATTCCGTGTGTATTTTGGTCTGCTTTTTTAAGAAAACTAGATGCCAAAATTTTTAAGGAAAAAGACATATATATGTACAAAAATAAAATTAAATACAATGAAAGGATAGACTGTAACTGTAAAAACAAATTAAAAGACAAGAAAAAACAAAAGAGAAAAAAAAAGGAAGGGATATAAACGGATAGGTGAACAGAAGAGAGCAATACACTGTCCTCTGAGTGTGTTTTGATCAGTTTGTTAGAAGAAACTACATCTCAAAATTGTAAAGAAAGAAAAACTACATATACAAAAATAAAATTAAATGCACTGAAAGGATAGAATGTAACTATAAAAATGAAAATTTTAAAAGACCTTAACAAAAAAAAAAAAAGAAGAAGAGAAAACAACAACAAAAAAGAGAATATAATTAGACAAGTGAATAGAACAGAGCCATACACTAGATTTTGGGTGTATTTTGGTCTGTTAGAAGAAACTGCATCCCAAAATTGTAAAGAAAGAAAAACATATATATATACAAAAATAAGATTAAATACAATGAAGGGATAGAAAGACTGAAACTGTAAGAATGAAAATTTAAAAAGACTTTAAAAATAGAGCTGGTAAAACAAGAAATTGGTTGAAAAGGGAAAGAAAAATAATTTTTAAATGAAAGTTGAAAGACTAAAGAATCATTGGGAAAAAGGCATGAATTCTATGTGCTGTATTCCCCTAGCGCTGGAGTTCTGCATTTCTCATTGATTGGTAAACTTGGTGTTGGCTGGATATTCTTGTTGATCTTCTGTGAAGGAGCCTGTTGCATTGATTCTCAAGTGTCCTTGCCCCATGTGGAATTTTACGACCCTTGTCAGGGGGCCAGGCTAAGTAATTTGCTTTGGTTTGTTCTCTGTGGCTTTTGTTCCCTGAAGGCTTTAGAGGACAAGAATGAAAATGGCAGCCTTCCTATCTCCTGCCCCAGAGCCGAAAACTCAGGGTTCCACTCCTCAGTGCACTCTTAGAGAAAAGCAATCAATCACTCCTGTCTCCTTGGTCTCTGGATGCACTCTGTGCTCACCCAGTCTTTGACCCAGTGTTTCTGTCTCAGACACATGACCCTGTTTTGAGTTTCTAAACTCTGCAGACTTCTGTGGTGCACTCCCGCACTGCTCCCTGACCTAGGGGGGACAAGGGGGGGGGCCTTGCCAGTTCTGCTGCTTTTTGGGCCCATGCTCAGAGAGCAGTTGCCCGAATGTGCTGCAGTTTGTGGGTTATGGCAACCCCGAGCTAAGAGCCCACTCCTGGGCTCACTGCTTGCACCTGGCTTCCCCACTCCTATACCTGAGAGCTCTGCTGCCCTCAGGCACCACCAGTCTTCCTGTGACCCCGAGGATTCTGAGAGCACACTGTCCCAGCTAGGGTTTTGCCCCTGTTTAGCCACCTGAGCAATGTCCCTCACCAGAGCATATTTCTAAAAGTTCAGATTTTGTGCTTTGCTGCTATATCACTTGCCAGTAGCCAGCTTATGGAGGCTTCCTGTCCCCATGGTTTATCTTCTCACATATCGCCTTGGATTCACTTCTCCACACCTCCTCCCTTGCAGAAAGTGGTCGCTTTTCTATTTACACAGTCACAGCTATTCTTTTCTTAGATCTCCAGTTGAGTTTAGAGGTGTTCAGAATGATTTGATAGCTTAGCTATCTAGCTGAATTCCTGGCACCAGACGAAATTAAGGTCTCCTACTCCTCCACCATCTTGGATTCAGTCCTCCTTTATGTTTCTTATTCTTTTACGTATTTGGGTGCTTCCATGTTGAGGCATAAATATTTTTAATTTTTATGTCTTCTTGTTGGATTGTCCCCTTTATTATGATATAGTGCCCTTCTTTGTCACTTGTTATTGTCTTTGTTTTAAAGTCTAGTTTGTCAGTTCGGGGAGCCTGGGTGGCTCAGTCAGTTAAGCATCTGCCTTCCACTCAGGTCATGAACCCAGGGTCCTGGGATCAAGTCCCACATAGGGCTCCCTGGAGCCTGTTTCTCCCTTTCCTCCCTGCTCATGCTGTCTCACACTATCTCTGTCTCTTTCTCTCAAATAAATAGATCTTTAAAAATGATTTCAAATAAATAAATAAATAAAATAATAATAATAAAATAAAGTCTAGTTTTTCAGATATAAGTATTGCTTCTCTGGCTTTCTGTTGATATTCATTTGCATGTTAATTTTCTCCATCCCCTCACTTTCAATCTGCAGGTGTCTTTAGATCTAAAATGAGTCTCTTATAGGCAGCATATAGATGGCTCTTGTTTTTTAATCCATTCTGATACTCTATGTCTTTTGATTAGAGTATTTAGTCCATTTCCATTCAAAGTAATTATTGATAGCTATATATTTATTGCCATTTTATTACTGGTTCTGTCATTGTTTCTGGAGATTTTCTCTGATCCTTTCTTATCTTTGTTACTTTTGGACTCTCTTTTGCAGTCAGAGTACCCTTTAATATTTCTTGCAAGGGTTGGTTTAGTGGTCATGAACTCCTTTAGTTTTGTTTTTCTGGGAAACTCTTTATCTCTCCTATTCTGAATGACAGCCTTGCTGGATAGAATATGCGTGGCTGCAGATTTTTCCCATTCAGCACTTTGAATATATCATGCCACTTCCTTCTGGCTTGCCAAATTTCTGTTGAGAAATCCCCAGCTAGCCTTATAGGTCTTCCCTTATAAGGACTTCTTTTGTTTTGTTGGTTTTAAGAGTTTTTCTTTATCACTATATTTTGCAAATTTAATTACAATATGTCTCAGTGTAGGCCAGCTTTAGTTAATTTTGTTGGAAGTTCTTTAGGCCTTTTGGATCTGCAGGTCTGTTTCCTTCCCCAGATTAAAGAAATTTTTAGCTATTATTTCTTTAAGAAAAATTTCTGCCCCCTTTGCTCCCTATTCTTCTGGGAATCCTATAATGGGAATGTTATTACATCTGATGGAGACAATGAGCTCCCTAGGTCTATTCTCATGTTATGTAATTCTTTCTCTTTTGTTCAGTTTCATTATTTTCCATTATTTTGTCTTCTATTTCACTAACCTGTTCCTCTGCTTCCTCCAGCCT
Organism: Ailuropoda melanoleuca; assembly: GCF_002007445.2. Taxonomy (NCBI): domain Eukaryota; kingdom Metazoa; phylum Chordata; class Mammalia; order Carnivora; family Ursidae; genus Ailuropoda; species Ailuropoda melanoleuca. The sequence goes on from NC_048219.1 coordinate 110,885,135, forward strand.
GCTGTTCTTTGCATCAAGCCTGTTTCTGATCCTGTTTATCATATTCTTCATCTCTGATTCTTTTTTTAATTCTTTTATCTCTGTGGTAAGGGTCTCACTGATTTCTTCCATTCTTTTCTCAAGCCCAGTGAGTATCCTTATGATCATTGCTTTAAATTCTCCATCAGGCATATTACTTACATCTGTTTCACTTTGATCTCTGGCCATCACCTTATCTTGTTCTTTCATTTTGGATAATTTTCTCTGTCTTCTCATTTTGTCTAAGTCTGGGCCTGCTTCTCTGTGTTAGAAAAGCCAGTTAAGTCTCCTGTTCCTGAAAGTAATGGCCTAATGAAGAAGAGAGTTACATAGTGCCCAGGGCCTGGCACTTCCAGGGAGTGTCTCCAGTGTATTCCGCATGCACTGTTGTGCTCTGGCTACTCTGTCCCCTAGGCCAGTTGTCCACAATACTCTCCTCGCCTGCTGGAGGCAGTGTTTCATCTCTGACGTGAATACAGTGAGTTTTAACTAGGTGTGCTCTGGGCTGCTTGTGAAATGAGACCTGTCACCACCTACACTGCAACTGAGGCCCTACAAAACTCTCTGTTTGGGAGACATGGTGTGGGCAATTGTTTGTGCTGGTCTTCTAGGGGAGGGGCCTGCCACACTGGGACTAAGGTAAACAAGACTAAGAAGGACAGTTCTGCAGCAGCACAAGTGTGTGGGGGTTAGCATTTAGGCAGCTAATGTCCACACTGCACTGCTTCCTATAGGTGGCTCTGTGGTTATGCTGGGGGTGGGGGTGGGAAATGGCACCAGTGGCCAGCTTCTTTGTTCTCAGAAAGGTGTCTTTGTGAATGCTGCCTCTCACAGACATTGGTCTGAGAAGAGGCAATAATCTCCCTACTGTGTGCCTCAGGTGCTCTTCAGTTCAGTTTCTGCACTGTCCATCTCTGGGTTGTTTGCCCACCTTCCATTCTGGAACAGCACAGTGCCCTATCCCAGCCAAGAGTGCTGACCTTTAAGACTCCAGGTTTTAAGCTCTACTGGTTGCAAAAACTCACAAAATTCATCACCTCTCGTTTTCCAAACTAATAGCTTTGGGGTAATGTTCTCCTCTACATTCCCCTTGTGTGCTCCTCTCTCTTGCCCTTCTCCATGACCACGGTTCACTCCCCTCAACAGCAATTGGGATCCCTTTCTCCCCTAAACCATGTCTCACTTTCTACCTTCTTCGATGTGGCCTCTTCTCCTTCTTTAGTTGTGGAGGTTGTTCTGTCAGTCTTTAGGTCAACTTCTGGGGTATTTAAGATGAGTTCATAGTTATCTAGTTGTATTTATGGGATAAGGTGAGCCTAGGGGCCTCTTACTCTGCCACTATCTTCATGTCTCTCAGCATTTTTCTACTAATTTTGTTTCAGAAGATTCTAAGAATGAGCTGGTCTTCTAATCCCAAATAAGTGGAAAATTATTTCCTTCCAAGCTGTCAGTAGAAGAGCTACCCTTTATTATCTTCAGCAGAGCCCCCCCATCCCCCAATATATATAAAATATACCAGTCTCCAACTTCTGGCACAGATTTAGTAGGAGCCTGGCCTGACTGCCAGAATACAGCCAGGCATCCACTCAGACCACCCTAATGACCCACACTTTTAAAACTTGTAATAGCCTCCTCGTTGTGTTCCCTATTTTTTTTTCACTGCCCCCATATAATTTAACCTCAACAGAGAAATCAGAATGATCTTTAAAGATGTTAGCTAGATCATGTTACTACTTTGGATAAAATCTTGAATTTCATTTGAACTAAAGTTGAGAGTCTTTACAATGGCCCAGGGGACCACATAGAACCTAATATTACAGGCACTGTTCCACATAGACTCTTTGACATCTTTGAATAAATGAGAGTTGGACAGATTCAGCAGATTCTATTTTGAGAGTAGAACTATTAAGACCTGCCAATGAATTGGATGTGGTAAGATCAGGGAACGGGAACAATCAAACGTGGTAAATGACTCTTGAGTTTTTGGCCTGAGCACCTAGATAAATGATTGTGTTAACTTTTCATGAGAAAGACCAGGTCTAATACACATATGTGGGTTATGGGTAATAGGTAAGAATTCTATCCTACACATTTGGAATTTTAGGAACCTATTAGAAATCTAACTGAAGAGTAAGAGTATGCAGCTGGTTATACAAATCTGTTAAGAGAAAACTAGGTGAATGTGATTTCATGGAACTCTAGAAAAAAAATGCTATATCAAAATGCAGTGGCAATCTATTTTTGATGCTGCTGAGGTTGAGTAAAATTAGGACAGAAGTTGACAACAGATTAAACAAATGCAGGCTATTGGTGATCTTGGGAAGATGATGTCATTGGAATGGTGAATGGATTAAAGAGAGAATGGGAGGAGTTAAATGGAGGACAGCTTATATAACTGACTTGATGGTAGAAAGATAAGTCAGTTCCCCCTCTGATTATATCCATTTTTATTGCAATATTAATTAACACTAGAGAGAGCATGGGGGGGGTAGAGTGAGAGAGAAGCAGGCTCCCCACTGAGCAGGGAACCAGATGCGGGGTTCAATCCCAGGACCCCAGAATCATGACCCGAATCAAAGGCAATGTTTAACTGACTGAGCCACCCAGGTGCCCATATTTTGTTCTTCTTATGGCTGGATGTTTTTCCACTGTGTGGTTTTACCACATTTTGTTTACCCATTCATCAGTATATAGACAATTGAAGTTGTTTCCACCTATTACCTATATGAGTAATGCTCATATAAACACCCATGTATGACTTTTTGTGTAGATATAAGTTTTCAATCCTTTGGTTATACCTAGGAGTGGGATTGCTAGAAAATACAATAGCTGTATGTTTGGCAATTTGAGGAATTGCCAGACTGTTTTCCAAAAAGGCTATACCATTTTAAATTCCTACCAGCAATGTACAAAGAATGTGTATTCTCCATATCCTTACCAACACCTATTGTTATCTGACTTTATGATTACGAGTCATGCTAGTGGGTCGGAAGTGGTACCTCACTAGATATGTATTTCCCAGATAACCAATAATATTAAACATTTTTTAACAGATTCTGTTACTGACCATTTGTATATCTTTAGAGAAATGGATATTCAAATCATTTGTCCATTTTAAAAAATAGATATTAACTCATTTAATCTTCACAACAACTATACGATACGGGTGGTACAACGGTCCCAATTTTACACATAAGGAAACTAAAGGAGAGTTTAAGTAACCTGCTCAGGAATGCATAGCCACTAAGGCCTGGCTTGAGGTTCGATGCTTTTAACTACAATGCTAAATCCCAGTGTACAGACTCCTGTTTCTAAATTCTGTTCAGTCTTATTCAACATCTCTGCCTGCACCAACCCCATACTTTTACAATTATATTTTCAAATGTGTTTTAATTTCTGAAAGAGAAGTTTGTACCTTTCTTTTTCTTCCGCATTTTCCAAGATATTACTATTTTCTCTACAATTTGACCTATAGAATCAGCTTAACTTTTTGAAAACGATCATTACGAGTACATTTCTAAATTACCTTAGGGAGGATTTGTATCTCAAAAGTAGTGTCTACTAAGAAGAAGCTCTTTATCTACATTTATTGGGTCTTCTACTGTTTCCTGTAGTTTTATAGTTTTTAACATATTTGAATCATATTTTTGTTAGGTATTTTATAGTTTTTGTTGTTGTTAAGAAGAGGTTCCTTTTTCTTTTTACTCTTTAACATACTGTTGAAAATATATGAGAAAATATTGATATTTTTATACTAATTGTGTCATCATACTGAATGATTACTGTGTAATCATCATACTGAACTCTTCATTGATTCTAGTAATTTTTCCCTGGATTTTCAAGATAGTTGTTTGCAATTATATACCTTGTCATCTGTCCATTTTTAAATTCAGTTATTCGTTTTATTTTTTGAGTTGTAAAAGTTTTTATATTTTCTAGATAGAAGTTCCTTATCATATACATGATTTGCAAATATTTTCTCCATTTTATTGGTTGTTTTCACTTTCTTGATAGTATCCTTTAATATGTAAGAGTTTTTAATTTTGATGATGTCAAATCTATCTAGATTTTCTTTGGTTGATTGTGCTTTTGGTATCATATCTAAGAAACTGTTGCTTAAGCCAAGGTCATGAACATTTACACCCATGTTTTCTTTGAACTGTTTCATAGTTGTAGCTCTAACATTTTGTCTTTCATCTGTTTTAATTTTGATATATGTTATGATCACATAACATAATTTTGTATAGTACTGTACATAGTATAATTTTGATAGTACTGGACATAGAATTCTTAATTTCATTTTCAGGTTATTTGCTACTAGTGTGTAGAAACACATTTATTTTTTTTGTATTGATCTTGATCCTAAAACTTTGCTGAACTCGTTTACCATGATACTCTTATTGCTGTAGTATTATTATAATTCTTGAAATCAGAGACTCTTATCTCTCTTTTTCTTTTTCAGAGCTATTTATATAATGCCTTTGTCTAGTTTTGATATTAGGGTAATATTGACCTCATAGAATGAGTTGTTATGTATTCCTTGCTCTTCTGATTTTTTGGTAAAGTTTGAGTAGAATTGATAGTATTTGTTCCTTAAAAAATCTGGTAGCATTCACCTGTGAAGCCATGTGGGCCTGCAAATTTCTTTATAGAATTTTTTTTGGGGGGAAGCTTTCCAATTTCTTTAACAGGTATCAGTCTTTTCAAGTTATCGCTTTCTTCTTCAGTGTGTTTTTCAAGGAATATATCTATTTCACCAAATTGTCAAATGTATTGACATAAAGTTGTTCAAAATATTCCCTTATAATCCTTTCACTGTCTGTAGAATCCATAGTGTTGTCCCCTCTTATTCCCAATATTGGTATTATGTGTCTCTTCTTTTTCCTGATCAGTCCAACTATATGTATATGTGTCTTACTGATCTCAAAGTATCATCTTTTGGTTTCATTGATTTTTCTCTACTTGCTTTTTACTTTTCATTTCTGTTTTGATCTGTACTATTTCATGCCTACTGTTTCCTTTGGGCTTAATTTCCTTTACTTTGTTAGTTTCTCATGGTGGAATGTCATTCACTTCAGACCTTTCCTTTTTTTATTTTTTTTATTTTTTTTTTATTTTTTTTTTTTTTAAAGATTTTATTTATTTACTTGACAGAGATAGAGACAGCCAGTGAGAGAGGGAACACAAGCAGGGGGAGTGGGAGAGGAAGAAGCAGGCTCATAGCAGAGGAGCCTGATGTGGGGCTCGATCCCATAAGGCCGGGATCACGCCCTGAGCCAAAGGCAGACGCTCAACCGCTGTGCCACCCAGGCGCCCCAGACCTTTCCTTTTTTTAAACATAGGTTTGATGGTTTAAATTTCCAAGGGAAATACCCCACCGATTCTTTTATGTTGTGTTTCTATTTTCATTTAATTCAAAATAATTTCTAATTTCTCTTTGACTTCTTTCATTAATGGGTCATTTAAAAGTGTATTATTTAATCTTGAAATATTTGGGAATTTTTCAAGTATCTTTACATTATTGAATTCCATTGTGGTCAGAGAACAGACTCTGTATGATTGGAATCTTTTTTTAATTTCTGAGATTTGTATTATAGCACAGAATATGATCTATTTTGGTAAATGGTTCATGAACACTTGAGAAGAATATGTATTCTACTCTTGTGTACAGTGTTTTATCAAGGTCAATCAGATCAAGTTGGTTGTCATGACTGTTGTTCAAATTTCCAAGTTCATTTGTCTATTTCTCCTTGTGGTTCTATCAGTTTTTACCTCACTTTTTTTGAAGTACTGTTAATAGGTGCATAAATCATTAGGATTACTTCCTTTTGATGAGTTGACTACTTAATCCTTACGAAATGACCATCACAACCATTACAAAATGAAAATTTTACAATATAAATAAAAGTCATTTCATAAGGATTATGAAGGATTATGCCTGTAATACTCTCACTCTGAAAATGTCTTTGTCTAATGGCCACCGCAGTGTTCTTTTGACTAGTTTTAGCCATGTTGTATCTTTTTTCTATCCTTCTAACATATTTGTATCTTTATGTATGAGGTGTATTTCTTGTAGGCATAGTTGGATCGTGTTTTCAAATCTGATCTGATAATTTTACTGTTTTAATGGCAATGTTTACCCTATTTACATTTAATGTGATTATTTATATGGCTAGATTTCTTTTCCGTATATCTTTGTTAAATATGTTCTTTGTCCCCCCCCCCTTTTCTGCTACCAACTTTTGGAATATTATTATTATTTTTTTTAATGAATTTGCTTTCTGCTTTGTTGGGTTATTCACTATGTCTTTATTTAGTTATTTTATTGATTGCTTTATCTTGTTACAGTCTATGTTCAAGTGATAGTATAACACTTAAGCTCTACAAAAACTTTAATTTCTCCCCTCCTGAACTTTATGCTAATGTTGTCATGCATCTTACTTATATGTATTATAAACCCTGCACTGTTAATATTATTGTTTAAACAGTAAGTTATCTTTTAAAGGATCTGAGTAGAAAAAAAAAATATATATTTACCTACATAGTCACCAATTCTGGAGTTCTTCATTCCTTTGTGTATATTTACATTTCCACCTGGTATTATTTTCCTTCTGCTTGAGGACCTTCTTATAACTGTTCTTATAGTATGTGTCTACTGGTAATGAATTCTTCTAGTTTTTATACGTCTGAAAAATATGTCTGACTTACCTCACTGTTGTTGAAAAATATTTTAGGAGGACATATAATTCTAGGCCGACAAGATTTTCATTACCTTAAAGATGCTCTAATGTGTTCCCCCTTGGATTATTTCCAATAAAAAAAATTATTTTCAGTCTTATGTTTGTTGTTTTGTACATGTCTTTTATTTTGGGGTACTTGTAGGTTTTTCCTTTTTTATCACCATTTTTGAACTTTTTGGAGATGATAGACCTTGCTGTAATTTTCTTTCTGTTTCTTGCAGCTGTGTTTCATTGAACTTCTTGGATTTGTGGGTTTATAAAGGTTAGAAAGGTTTTGAATATATTTCTTGAGAAAATTTTTCTGCCCCTACCCCTCTTTCTTAGGGCTCTAATTACTCACACATTAGGCCACTTAAAGTTGTCTGACAACTCACTAATACTCTTTAATCTGGGGTTCCTTTTTCTATGTGAGTTTCACTTTGGATAGTTTCTATGGCTATGCCTAAAAATTCTTATCTTCTGCCACACCTAATTTGCTGTTAATCCTGGCCACTGTATTTTTCATCCTAGACATTGTAATTTTCATCTCTAGAAATTTGACTGGGGTCTTTTTTTTTTGTTTTTTTAATGTCTACTTACCTCTTTGAATATATAGAATATAGTCACAATTGTTTGCTGTCCATTGCTACTAATTATATTATCTGTGTCAATCTGGGGATAACTCTGACCGATCGGTTATTTTCATTGTGGGTTGTATTTTTCTATCTCTTTGCATGTGTGGTGATCCTTGATTGCATGCATACTTTGTGATTTTATTTTGTTGGATGCTGGATACTTTTAAATTCTCATAAATCTTCTTGAGCTTTGTTCAGGAATGATGCTAAATTATTGGAAACAGTTGATCCTTAGGTTTTGCTTTTATGGTTTTACAGATTGGGAGCAGTTCTGAGTCTAGAGCTAATTATTCCCTGCTAATGAAGCAAGACATTCTTGAGTAATCTACCCAGGGTCTTATGAACTGTGAGTGTTTCTAGTCAGCCTGGAGGTAACAGGCACTATTTCTGGCTCTTTATGTGCTCCAGGCATAGGCTGTCTTTATTCCTGCCAGAGGATTCTTTCCTGGGCCTCAAGTAGTTTCCTCACAGCATGTGTTGATCAGCACTTTGCTGAATATTTTGACACTGGTACCCTTACACACTGGCAGTTTTCTTTCTGTGCGGCTCTCTGCTCTTTGTCCCTCATCCTATCAACTCTCACTGCCCTGATGTCCCTGGCCTCTTACATCTGTCTCTTCAATTAATGGTCTTAACTGGGCTTCACCTCCACTTTCCTTCCATATGTGAGGGCCTGAAAACTCTCAAGTTAGTATGTTGGGGCAACAACAGGTCTCACCTCTTGTTTCTTGCCTTTCAAGAATCATCACCCTTTATTACCTGATACCCAGTGTCTTAAAAACCATTGTTTAAAGAATTTGCCTGTTTTGGTTCTGTTTTGTTGTTTGTTTTGGTTGTTACAGGTGGGAAGGTGAATTTAGACCCTGTAACCCTATCTGTGAACTTTTCTTAAGCAGAGGTAGCAGGAAGGACTCTGAAATGGCCCATCATCAATGTCTTTTCTTATTTATGATGGGAATGGAAAATTTGGCCTACACACACACACACACACACACACACACACACACACACAGTTTTTTGCTTCTCGAATCTTTAAAAAAAACAGATGAAGCAAACACTGATTACACAGATTCCTTCTCCAGAAACAAGAGAATTCCACTGGGGAACAATCCTTTACGGTGCAGTATCCTAGCCCAAGCTTTGTCCTGATAGTTTACAAATTCAAATTTCTCCACAGGGGTCTGATGGGAAGTTGCAGGCCAGATATAATATGTAATTTATTGGAGAAATGGCAGTGAATGTAGAGGTAGACCTGGTCCAAAGTCATTCAAATTTAGTAGTATGACAGCAAATAAAAGGGCCCTAACTTTCTGGCCCAACTTTATTGCACATCTTCATCCTAAACTCCCACCATATACCTCAATCATAAGACTTTTTATCAAAATACTCCATGGGAAAAAAGTTCTTAAAAGAAGAGCAATATATAATATTAATAATTATAGTGGCATTATTATTAATGCTGATAAGTCCTTTGAAGGGGGTCTATAGTCCCCCAAAGAAAGGTTAACCAGGAGGATGCAAAATCATAGATGAGGAAATGAATCTAATTGCCGTGAAGCAGTAAATATCCTTTTTACCAGTCTTGGAGAGGTTGTGTATCCACAAAGCTTAGCAACACACTCGTGGCAAGGACAGTACATCTCTCTGTCTTCCCAGCAAAAGTAGCCCTATTATTACAACCTGCTTCTCGTGTTTTACAATCTGCTTTGGTCAATATTTCCCTAACCTAGGGAGAAAGCTAGCCAACACAGTTAGAGATGAGAAACTGGTGTTAGAAACCTATTGACAATATAAGCTAAAAAAGACATGTTTGGAAAGCTAGAATCAGTATTTTTAAAATATCAATTTCTATATTTTAAATAGGTATGGTTTGCTTTCCAATGGTAATTTAATGATAACTAAGAGTATCATATCAGGAATTAAAATAATATGAAGGATTCTACTGATTATGGCCTAGCCATGATGCTCATAAAACTCTAACTCCTGCTGCTACTACAGGTAGTCTACACTAGTACAGACCCAGAATATCTGAGTCATATTATGACTGAAATATATGTTCTTACCAATATTCAATGATGTCTTAAAGGACATCAAAAGAGAGCAACATATGATAGATATAAAGTACTAGTGTATTTTTAATATCTAATATAAATAACAAAAGGAATTAATTTTATGAAGAAAGCCCATCTTGGTTAGGTAGTGTAACCACAATACTAAGCAGGAAGATTAGTCTCTCCAACATAAATACTTAGTGAGACACATCACTGCTATTACAATAACTACTGACTTTCACTGCAAGGTTTATTGATCTCTTAAGACAAGTTATGTTTCATGGCTGCATTTTTAAAAGTCCTTCCTTGTAGTTTTCTTTAGAAAGCCAAACTCCTTTATTTATTTTTTTTTCAACTTAAATTAAGAAGAGGTGATATTTTTCCAAGTAAGTTTGGTTCAATCAGTGGTTTTGTTCCTCTCTTTCTCCCTGGGGACATTTGGCAATGTTTACAGAAGTTTTGGTACCAAAACTGAAGGGGCATCTAACAGGCAGATGCAAAGATTCCACTAAACCTTTTACAATGTACAGAACAGCCCCCTACAACAAAGAATTATCTAGTCCCAAATGTCAACAGAACTGAGATTAAGAAGTCATATGTTAGATATGATGCTACTAAACTTCACTATAAATTCCAATTGGGAAATGCCTTTGCTGCAACTCTTAAAATTACATTTAAGAAAAAATAATCTTATTTACATTTTTAAACAACCTCTTGCATTTGCTTAGCATTTTATCACTTACAAAATTCTTTCATACGTTTTAATCTCATTTGTTCACTGCTCTGATGAAGTCATCTTTTCCCTGTTTTACTACCAAGGGCCCTGTTGTACAAGAGGAGGCTTAGGGATTCAAGCAAAGTCACACAGATTCAAATTCTGGATGAAAAATCCAGTGCCCTTTTTTGCTACCTACAGTTATGATACTCTTGTTAAGAACATCATATAAAAAGGAATTTAAAAATTAAAAAAAGCAAATAAATCATTGTCCATCCATGGTGATATGACTCCAAAAGACAGATGTCATATGCTCTAAGGATCGAAAGGAGCAGAGAACAGGGAATGGGTTGGGTATTTTGGGAAGTGGGAAGCAAGTATGGGAGATAAGAAGCAGAAAGAACAAAGACATTAGACAAGCCATGTGGAAAGCACAGACAGATCCCTAAGTTTAAAATGACTCCTTCTCTGTGAAAATCATTCTTTCCCCTGTAAATAGGATAATATTCTCATGAAAACATAAAATGGACAAAGGTGCTGAATCCAACCAGAAAAAGAGAAACCACATTCATTACTTCAAATGGACAATTTGATACAAGAAATCTATTGTACAGGTGATGGAAAAACTGAGAAGAATCCAGGGATTAGCAACCCCAGGAAGCCATAATACTTTTAAACAGGCAGGAGAGAGGAAACAGTATTGCCAGGGCTCAGGGCTGATTCCATGGTAGGCTTGTCCAGGAGGAGATGAAATCTGGGAGGATACACAGTTGTTGCTGGGAACAATGCCTAAGGCAGAAAGAGAGGGGGAGAAATACACTGAGTTCTCCCTTCTTCCCACCCTCCAGGCTCCTGACAGTGCTTCCTATTGGCCTAACCCAGCAGGAAGCCAGCTGACACAGGGCATGGGAAACAGCTGGGAGCTAGCTGAGATTTGGAGCACAGAAGAGCCAAGGGATGAATCTGAAGGAGACAAGCTCAGAGCCATCACATTGTCCTGTGGGCATTTTGTCAATGCAAGGACACCACAAATTAGTTTGAGGCATCAAATGAATATACCAGTACTAAATCATGTTTTCCTTCAAGGCAAGAAAAACAGATCTTAAGTCTATCCTGGACCCAACAAATAAGTAAACTAAAAATCAAACTCAGAAAATGAAATCTGACAGATGAAGCACAAAAACATTTTTCGTAAATATCTAGACCTAAGTAATGACAACTGAGAGAAATAAAAATATAGGAAAAAAAAAACAGTTCTAATGGATATTCAGAAAGGAAACTTGGATTTTGTCACACCTAGTTGGCATACAGTAGGCTCCACATTCAAAATAGAAGCAATTTCTGAACTCCTGATACATCACGAAAATATAAACATTCATCACCTTTCCTCTTAAATTTGTGGACTATAGCAGAACACAATTTTTAAAAGGCTAGCCTAATTTTCTTTCCAGTGGAGAGAGGAGACTAAAGAAGCAATAATGTATTACCATAGGCTCTCCCTTTTAACTGGTTCACTGTGTGTACTGAATATGCATAATTCAATTTTAAGAAGTACATTGAAATTGTAGGATTACTATTATAAAATCAGAAATCATGGAAAGTAAAAGCCAAACTTCTAATGGTTATTTCAGCTAAGTAACAGTTAATATTTAAAAGAGATATAATCTAGGGTAATTGCTGGGACATTTGGTTTCTTATATACACTCTCAATCTCCAATAGTGAATGATCATTAAAACCTCCAGAAAAGTATAGCAGTGATGCTGTTGGTAACCGAGGCAGAAAAGTCCCCCTTTAGGGAAGGAGATACCTAAAGCAGATGTGAACAGGCACCAAAGTAAAAAAAATGTAAAGTATGATTTCTGGTAGCTATTCTGCCTCAGACACAAGTGGGCCTTCCTGGTCTGTCCCAGTGGACAGGGTAAGACTGAAACATCCAAAATGCAGCGCTGGACCCGTCTCTTTGAGTGGAAGAGCCACCAGAGAGCTGGATGCAGCTGCAGACTTAAGAGAGTCCAGTGTGCAGAGAACATCATCGTAGCTACAGGGTCAAGCAAACAAATGCCATAGTCCAAAGCTGCAGTCTCCTAAGGGGAGGGGGCTTTAAGATTTTAACAGTGAGCCCCCAGTGGTAGGAGCACTGTGAACGCAATTCCAGGGTCTTGTGATGCTGTGAAATCCCAGTAGGCCAGCTGACATTTGGAATAAAAGGAGTGTCTGTGTGAGCAGCATGAATAAAAGGTGAGTGACCTAGGCAGGGGATCAAACAGAGAAGACCAGTTATTAAAAACTGGAAAAGAAAAAGATTTAAGTGATGATAGGAGGTAGAGAGGAGGGCTTCAACGTGAATCCAGTGTGGAAGTGCTTACACCCTTCCCTCCCAGAGCCATTTTTTAAATCCTTTTAAGGTTCAGGTTCTAACTAAAGGCAAAACCCCTAGAGCCGTATGCTTTTCCAGGTTTTAACAAATTGAGAGCTGGAAAAGAAAATGTCTTGGCTCTAAAATATACAGAAAACTGCAAAGTGAAATTAATATATATTTCAAGAGGAAAATTTTATGAATCTCTTTCATTTTGCACAACTGAACATTATATTTTTCATGTGGGATATGACTATATTTTTGTGTTTGACAGGATGTGGGATAAGGCCTCTAAAAGAATATCCAGGTATTATGCAGCCCTTTAGTTGGCCCTTCTTTAGCCTGGCATAGTTCAGGCAGGGAAGGTCAAGAGTGTGTTAGAACTTCAGCAAGGATGGGCAGGCAAGAAAAGGAAGGCAGAAACCCAAATCACCAAGGCCAGAAATGTGGGGGTGGGAAGAGGGAGGCTTGGGGGAAGGGTGTCTGAGACAGATGCAGAGGTTGGGCTTGACTGGGAGCTGGGAGGTACAAGCGCAGTGTCCCTGGAGGTGGCACAGTCTAGTTTCTAATTTTGGAAATGGCCATACCAGGGTTTCCAAACTGGCAGGCAGGCTGGCAGCAAAGGGTTCTGAATAGTAGAGAGAACCATCTGGAGGCACGTGGCCACTCAGTGTTATGGAGGGGTATGTTGCAGGATTGGCAACAGCTAGACAGCAGGGCTTGGGTTCGAGCAGAGCAGTAAAAATCGGTGAGTAAGGGAACACTGGGGCATAGAGGTTCCAAGGCTCCCAGGTTCACCTAGTGTGATTGGGTACTGAGCAATCCCAGGAACACTGCTGGAGCTCAACCAGTGGGACCTCCAGGATTTCTAGATTGGGAGTCTGGAGCAGGCCCCAATTCTGTATGCCTCCCCCTTGAGAGGAGGGGTACCTTAGTCTAAGTGAAGCAGGGGGTCATCTGAGATTACTCTGGAAGCAGGGCCCCTTAATGTGTCCAGAGAAAACGGCCATGGAGCTATTGTTTCTTGAGTTAGGGTCAGAGGGAAGTGAAGTGATCTCAATTTTCAGGGAGAAAGCTAGAGAGATAGGGAACCACCCAGCAGGCTTTGCAGGGGCAGATGTTTAAATAAACTCCTCTAGCCTGAAATTGCCCTGATAGGCAAAAGGGTGTGTCTCTCTGGGAGGGGACCAAAGACCCTGACCCGGAGACACTGGGATGACTGAGCAGAGATAAAAGAGGAGGAGACTGAGCAGTTGTACCTCTACAGTCATCTGAGGCTGCTGCAGAGGCTGGTGACCTCTGGCTGGAGAGCACAGTGGAGAGCTCTAGGCTTCCCCTGGGACTATCTCCAAGGTCAGGATCAACCACAACTTCTTGGGTTACCTGAGAGCAGAGCAGGGGCAGGACCAGGGCACCAGCAGAGGAGAAAGAGCTTAGCTAGCCAAGCTGAAGAAGAGAGAGGTCATCAGGGACTACTAGATCATGGCAGCTGCAACCGCCTGGATCCTGGCACACTGAAAGATTTCCAGCAACTGTAAGTGACCTTGATGAGAGTGAGTTCTCAGGGCATGCCTGGAGGGATGCTGTAGGGGCTTTGGATAATCTTGTCAAAGAGATCATTTTTGTTGTTTTTGTCCTATTATATTGTAAACAGAGAACTTGTAGATAGGGTAACCAAGATTTTTCCAAGACGGGTTTATTGCCTATGTAGAGGTACTGCCATTTCTCATTCATTGGGTATTAGTGATCCAGAATCCAGGAATAACTAATGTTTTAAGAGCCTCAAAAATGTTTCAAAACTGATTAAAATTAATATTTAATTGAATGGCTATAAAATGTAACAGTAAACCAACTAGTGAACTGCAACTCAATCCTTACTCTTCACATGGTGATAGAAGAAAAATAACAAAAATCATCTTTCTTATAGTAGACCCCACAGATTATCAAAAGGACCAAAGTATTAAATACATGAATGCATATTTAATTTAAAACAAGACTATCCAGAAGTATTTGACATAATGTGGCTGGGGACATGAAAATAAAGGTGTCAAAGAAGGACTTAAAGGACACAAAAATGATCCTGTTCTCAAGATTCTGGGTGGGCCCTATCTCAGTTTTCTGGGAATGACTTTTGAATAAAAGTACATCAAACTTGCTGGCTCTTTCTTGCTATAGGCATCACTATACAAAGGTTGTAGGTATTTAATTCTAGAATTCTAAAGTTTTTGGATCCTTAGTGAATATCATATAATGCAAAAGTACTACAAAACTAGGAATTCACATGCAGGGTGAAAAGCCAGAGACAGAGAAAGAAATGGAGATATGGGAAGAGGAAATGAAATTACGAGTAAATATCTCACAAGTTATTAAAGAGCTTTAGTGTTTTCTTCCAAATAAAAGACCTAAAATTTATAACAGTGAAAAATAATTAGCAACGAAGTTGTTCTTTTCTTTCTACATAAATTCCAAAAACTAAATGTTATGTTAAATGTCTGGTCACAAGTGTTAGTTTATGGAAGTAAGGCCTGAGTTTGGTTCCCTTGAAGAAAATTTAAGACAGAAGGGGACATGGTTAGAAAAATATGGGGAAGACAGCTTACTAGGAGAGAAGAGCTTGGTGGACATTGGGAAGGGTGGTGTTTGAGCAAAATGTCCAGGAATGCACAGAGTATCTCACTTGGGATTCATGAAGCATATTATGTTTACTAAAAAGCACAGTACCACTTTCTTGACTCTAAACAGAATAATGAATTTGTGAATTATTTGCTACTGCATGCTTTAGTTTTCTGATAGCTAGAACTGGAAAATGATAGAACAAAACAGGTGGTTGTATAGAAGGCAGTGGTGAGTCTATTGTTTTTTTGATCTTTACCAACTGCCAACCTATTAATTACAGTAAGTAGACGTTCCATCCACTGTGGAGTGTGAATGGTTTTCTACATAAAACTGGCATTGGGCAGAAAAATGAGTATCAAAGCGTTCTTGATCTCTAAGGAGTTGGAACACCCTAAGTGTCTAAGGAGTCGGAAACCTTGTATTGCCTTAAGTAATACAAACCTGATAAATGACTGGTGGAAGCACACTATGCCCAATACCAGTGATAAAGCTGTTATTTATATATCTATAAAAATCACTTATGGCAGCAATAAACTATAGCCTATAATAGTCTAGTTTTCCAATAGATATCCAGTAAGTTCAAAATCAAATCAACAAAGGTAGTTCTTTAGGGTATTGGTATTGTAGCACCAAGCTTTGATCCAAGCTTATTGACCACTGAGTCATCTCTTACTTTGCCAAACCATCACAGTTTTATTAGCATTAGTTATAAGCCATACTTACCCTTACTCTTGACTATTACTTTATCAGTGGATAAAGTCACCAAGAAAAAGAATGGTATGTCCTAACACTACAAGGAGATCAAGCCTAAGGAAAGGACTCTATGAGAATACCCTGAAGAGCTATTTGACATTCTTGTGGTAGAACCACCCCCAACTGGAATCCAGTCAAGTGTCAAAGGTCACCTAAGTACCACTCGTTCCTTAATTCCCAATCGAAAATCTACTTCAAGGATTTATTATAATGATTGCTTGAACTTATTACATGTTATCAGTGCCTAACAATGACTGAGCAATGGAAGACGGTGTGATGTAATTTAAGGGGTTGAAAAAGGTAAAGGCCTGAGCAGAAATTATACACAATTTTCACTGTTTCTGTCACATATCATAAAGTTAACACAGATCTACAATGAGTACAGCAAATAGTTCTAACTTTATGTTTGGAGAACACAAATTTTTGGACTGATATTTCCTCTCCCCACCAATCCCTAGTACACTAATGCTCACTTCCACTTTTGCTTTTTAACCCTTGGCTAAGGCAATTTTGAACTTTATGGTTATGCTGATCTTACCTTTTTTCTGAAACTCTGGCGCTGGTTGTATTCCTCACGTTTTGTGCGTTAAAATACGTGAATAATACAAAGTAGTATTAATTTGAAGTGAGGGAGATCTGCTTTTCCGGTATTCAAACTCCATTCACCCGTGAATGAGTTACTTATTATTTCTGATCCTCAGTTGCTTTATCTGTAAGATGGGAATCATTTCTACCATGAAACTGTGAAGTTGTTGAGAGGATTTAAAAAGATCATACAAGTCTGTGCTTACACTGCTCAACACATAGTAAAATAATAAATGTTTTTCTTCCACCTCTCTTTCCTTTTCTTGGGAAAGCAGATAAGCAGTTGACTGACACGCAGTTTTAAAAAAAGTGAAAGGAACTGGGGGGTCTTTAAATGATATTCGTGCCTGCACTGGTCCCTCAAAACTCTAAAATGAGTATATTCTTGGCAGCTAGAGCAAGTTTTCTCTCACCAGTGCTGAAAAGTGTTGTTCGTTGTCACCTTTCTTTAAATTCCATGAGGAAGTCTCCTCATGTCTTCAGACATTTGCTTAGATATAGCATTATTTACCGACGTTTAGTCATGGGATGCCACCTGTTCTTCTGTGTTTTGCAAGCAACCTCAGCTGCCTTTAGGCGGACCCCTCCTTTCCTAGGCCTGAGACTTCCCTTTGAGACTCATCTCCAACCGTTCCAAAGTGGCACTTCATCTGCCTATCCGGAGTTGTCTTTATTTCTCACTGGAGACTGTATATTACTGTTCTTGTTTTAGCAGTTCACATAGCTATGAGCTCGTAACAGGGGCTCGGTAAAAGTTGCGTCTTGGCTTTCTACTCTGGTACAGCCCCAAGGAAATCACACCGAAACAGTTGCCGCCTTTCGCACTCTACGTCTATAGATTTTAAGAGGCGTTGTCAGCGGGCTTTTTAGGCAAGGAAAGTTTTATGTTGGGTCGGAGGGAGGTCCCGCAAGACGAGGGAATTCCTCGTCTCTCCACCGAGGCAAGCGCCGCTGACTCGCCGGGCTGAGAGCCCAGTACCTGGCTCTAGCGGCGGCGGCGCCTTCCAAAACCCGGCGGCGGATCCGGGCCGGCCCGGAAGTGCCCGGCGCGGGAGGGAGGGAGGAAGAGCCTTGGGAGTCCACGCCGCCGCCGCGCGCACGCGCCCTAGCTGGCTGGGGCTGGGGCTGGAGTCGCAACTCGGAAGCCGGAGCCCGGACGGGCCCGGGGCCGGGAAGGGGGGGGCTGCGCGGGGGCGGGTTTGTTTATCCGGGGAAAGAAGTTTAGGAGCGGGAGATAGGGAAGGAGGGCGGGCCGGGGAGGAGGGATGCGGCTCGGTGGAGGCGGCCGCCACAGGGACTCGCCGCCATCACCTCCGCCGCCGCGGCCGCCGCAGCCGCCGCAGCCGCCGCCTCAGCTGGAGAGGAGCCGCTGCCGGCACTGCCAGCCGCCGCCCCGCACGTCCTGGTAGGTGCCCCTCCCCCTCCGAGGTCTCCGCCGCACCTTGGTCCTTGCTCCTCCAACCCCCAGCCCTTCCAGCTCGCCTGCGCTGGAGCGGGGCGGCCTCCTCCTCACTCACTGCTCCCCCATTCCTCCTGGCTCCGGACCCCTGTTCCTGCGGCGTGCCTTCCCTTTCTCAGGGCTGCTTTCCGCCCCCGCCTCTCAGCCCCACCCTCCGCCCCCCGGCCCGGCTTCCCCTCGCCAGTCTCTGCTTGCTCCTGTAGATGCCCCCCCTTATCGATTTCCCAGCCTCCGCCTACCAGGATCCCCCAGATTTTCCTCCACAAGCCTCGCCCCTTTTCCTTCTTCCGTCTCCCTTCTTTATACCTGTGTATCTCCACGCCCTCCCCTTTATACCTAGTCTGTTTTCTTTCCCTCCCGGAGTACTGCCCAAAGAGGGAAGCCCCTTCCCCCCCGCACCCCAGCGTCCCCATCCATACCTCCCATCCCAAACATAATGTATGTGTGAAGTTATCCCTATAAGCCCATTTTAGGGTGAATTCTCTGCTCTCCGGCCAGACCACTTAGTGTTTACTGTGGTGTTCATGCCCTCGACCTACCTCTCTGCCTTCGAGACACATTGCCCGCTCACAAATTCTCTCTCACGTTCACCGGGTAACATCAAACTAGCTCTGCGGTTCAGGGTCCAAATGTTCACTTTCCCCTTTTATTCCCTTGTGCTGTCCTTTCTCTTAACTCCTCTTCCTCTCCAGTCCGTGTGTTCTGAATAAAGGGGAGAGGATCGTGGAGTTTTCTTGAGCAGTAGATCCAGTAGAAATAAGATTTACCTTTTGTTTATCCTGACTTTTGGCCTCTTTCTCTGTGAATTGTGTCATTTAGCCATACTTTTGAGGCTCTTGATGCTTTGTCTATACTTGAATAATCCTGGGCCTAGATTGTTCCATTGTAATACTTGTCTTCCCAGTTTTTCCTTGCAGCTGAATCCACTGTTTCTTAGGAAATTTAAGTAATAAAAGGTTTATATCTTGGAAAATTACATCTCTGCTGCCGTAATGGGAAAGCTGGAATATTTCAAATTATCATTCTGTTATTCTTGGGTGAAATGGTGCCAGGTGGTTAAGAGCTCAGATGTAGCTAAACTGCCAGGATCTAACCCCCTGCTTTGCCATCTACCAGTTCTGGCCTTGGGCAAGTTATTTAATCTCTCTATGCCTCAGTATTTTTACAACTCTAAAATGGGGATAGTGATATACTTGATAAGATGGTGGTGATAATTGCATAACTTATTGCAGGTAACATACAACAGTTCCTGGCACCTGGTAAGCGTTCAGTAAATGCTCTTTATCATCATCTCTTAGCTTGACTTCTTTTGGCCATTGGTAGGTTTAATTTTGAGGAAGGAAAGTGGGAATAGAAGGCTGCTTTTTGCTTTTTTTCATTTAACACCTTTTTTGATGTAGTTATGATTCATATTTTGTTACTGTATAAATTCTTTCTGGTGTGAAAAATACAGAGTTTTAGCTACCTATTTAAGGGTAAGTTACTAGGCTACAAGCAGTCCCAGCTTCAGGTGTCTTTAAAATGTTATATGTTTTGCGGGGCGCCTGGGTGGCACAGCGGTTAAGCGTCTGCCTTCGGCTCAGGGCGTGATCCCAGCGTTATGGGATCGAGCCCCACGTCAGGCTCCTCTGCTATGAGCCTGCTTCTTCCTCTCCCACTCCCCCTGCTTGTGTTCCCTCTATCGCTGGCTGTCTCTATCTCTGTCAAATAAATAAATAAAATCTTTAAAAAAAAAAAAAAGTTTAAAAAAAAAATAAAATAAAATGTTATATGTTTTGAGACTAAATGAAATATGTAGCAAGTTTATCATAGTGGAAAATGAGGGTTTCACTAATAAGAGTATACTGCAGATTAAATACTGATAACTTATTGTTCACACCTCTCAGTCCTTTATGTTGGATTGGTACTCAAGAGTTTGGCTTCATTCAAAAGACTTCAAAAGTGGCTTTTCTCTCTTAACACATTGTGTTTATTAACACAGCCGTGCCTTGATGTTTCCCAGATTTTTCTCACTCTTTAAAACCCTGACAGTTTTTGTCACATTTGCTTACCTCCTGCGCATTATTTTCCTGATTTTTTTTTGTAACAACTCAATTAAAATCCAAATAGGTACTGTTTAGTTTAGTACTGTTAAAAATAGTGACATATGCACTATCAAAATAAAGATGTTACCCATTATAGCTTAAAATCATATTTTATGTCCAGTGGAATGTACTCCAAACTTTGAGTGACAGTGACTTTGCTTATGGTGTTTTCTGGCCTAAAATAACCTCTGCTCTTTTCCCGACATATCCAGTTTCTACCTATCTTTCACATAGTTTCATCCAACACTGGTTTCTTTGTCTCTTGGTTTTCCTGCTGTCTGTATTCTGCATTTTTGGCTTTGAATAATATAAGCCCTGATTGAAGAAAAATGACTTCCCCTAGAAAAGGACTTGAGAAGTTTGTGGGAACTTTGAAGGGGTGGAATGAAATTGACACTTAGCATCTACTCTGTGCTGAGCACTCTTCCTTTGGTTTTGTACATATTCATTCTTTATAAAAATATTTAATGAGCACTTACTTCATGCCAGCCATTGAGGATACACAAGAGCAGCCCTTCTGAACCAAGAGTTCTAGTGAATATCAAGCCCTAATGCTCTAAGGCATCCAAGGTATGTAATGAATTAACTCCTCTCCTATGTGCCTAAAATGGTACCAGCTATGTACCTTGAGAGAGAGAATTGAGGAAATAATCACTTAACTCAGTTTCTGTAGGGCTTAATTCTTACAGAACCCTAGCTGGGAAAAGCTTATTCAGAGAATAATAATATGGACTCTGCTTTTTTGTAATTTATTTTAGTGTGGCACTGATAAACAATAAGCAAGTAGACAGATAAAATTATTTTGTAAGAGCATACTGGTAATATTAAAGATAATGCTAATCACTAACACTTATAAAACACTGTGCCAGGCACTGTTTCAAATAATTTAATATCTTGTTTAATCCTCATAGCAATCCCTTGAAGAAGGCTTTATTATATCTCTGTTTCAATAAGGAAACTAAAATTATTTAACTTCCACAAAATCACACAGCTTTGTAAGCAGTGAAACCCGACAATATTGTTGTAGTATATTACCTTTTGTTGCCTCTCAGATCTTCCAGTTCCTTGTTGGTTACTTTAGACAAAGTTCTTCACCTTTCCAGGGAAGGAAAAAAAAAATTAATTTTGACAGTGAGGTTTCCCTGTCTTTTTAGGTTGCTCAGGAAAGTAAAGGAGATGTAACTTTTGTAAAGCACAGGGTAAACAGACTTACCCGAAGCCTTATATATGACTCATTTGCATTTTGGTGGTCCTGCTCACCTTTATATTTCCTGACATAGATTTATTCACTTAACCAAATGTTTACTGAAGAACTGATACGTGCCAGACACTGTGCTAGGCTCTGGTGATGTATGTTAATGGAAGGAATGTACCTGTATTCATGAAGGGAAAAGCTTTTGGAAAAAGAAACTAAATAGCTAATTACAAAATGATAATTAAAATTATGGTTATTGCAACAAAGGAAAATTATTTTAAGCAATAAAAGCCTACTAATGTAAGAAGGAATGCTTTTCTGAAGAGATGACTTTTAGGCTAAATCTGAAGGATTAACTGAAGTTACCCAAGTGATGTTGGCAGTTTCAGCTTTCTAGAACTGAAAAGCCCTGTAGGGGTTGGACCTTAGCACATGAATCTGGTTGTTGCAAAATGAGACCAGAGCAGATCACAATGTCCAGTCATTGCTAAGCATTTTGTGCTTAAATCCTGGCGATGGGAAGCCACTGGATTATGTTAAAAAGCCGAATAAGTTACTTACATTTTTACTTTAAAAATATCACTTGACTGCTCTGCGGAGGACACATTGGAGAAAGGCAAGTGTAAATGCAGGGAGACCACCAGTTAGGCCAGTGCTTCTCAAACTTATCTGTGGAGAAGGACCTGTTTTGGTTTGTTTCGTTTGGTTTGGTTTCTAATCTGTACTGGTACTTTAGTGACACAGAATAAAATGGGTGTTGTGGCAGTTGTCAAACTGCTGTAAAAATTTCTAAACACTTCTTTCAGTTTCTGTATTTACCTTGTCTCAGACCAGTAACAGTAGTTCATGGGTGACTGTTGGTCTACAGACCACACCTTTGAGTAGTAGAATTGAGTTCAGCTATTATAGTAATTTAGGCAGGAGATGATGGAATCTTGGTCCAGGATGGCAGCAATAGAAAGTAGCTGTTGGGGGGAAGTTAAATTGATAGGATTTGGTGATGAGTTAGAGTAGGGGGTCTAGAAAGAGGAGAAGGCAGGTTTCCAGGGTTTGTGGTTCTTGTGCCTAACATAGGAAATACTGGGGGGAGGAGCAGTGTTTTGTTTGTTAGTTTCTGGAAAGTGAAGAGAGTATTGATCATAATTCAGTTGGGAATCCTCAGTATATGGCTTGCTATTGATATCTTACTGTGAGAGGTGGGGGATGCCATTGCCCAGGGATATAATAATCCCCTATGAATTTTCAACATTTAAACATTGGGAAAAAGAAATCGAGACTGAGAAGGTGTAGCTGGAGTTAGGAAGAAATTTTCCTTGACATCATTGAAGCCAAGGCAATACTTTTTGAAAAAGTCGTGGGTAATTAACTATGTCAACTACGTTGAATGAAGCTGAGAACTCAATTAAATTGGAAACTAAAAAGTACTCTTTGGATTGAGCAACATGAAGAAAATTTTATTATTTATTTATTCATTTATTTATTGGGGGGGCGTGGCAGAAGAAGACAGAGAAAGTATCTTAAGCAGGCTCCATGCCCAGCCAGCATGGAGCCTGACACCAGGCTCCATCTCACGACCCTGAGATCATGACCTGAGCTGAAATCAAGAGTCGGGCACTAACCTACTGAGCTACCCACAACATGAAAATTTTGTATTTCTCAGTAGCCTATCCATAAACTAGTTGATGATGAATTTTGTCTTAACCTGCCAAAGCAACAATCCTAAATTTAAGATAAAATTATCATCTGTAGCATGAGCCATCCTCCTTCTTCAGTTTAGACCCGTGTTTCTATTTATCACCATCTAGATGTTCTATGAGCATCTCAGATTCTTTCTTAAACTCATTCATCAGAACATACTCAAACAGAATGTTTTTTGAGTACTGTTTATCAGGTATTGAATACTAAACTTCTAGAAATGTGATTAGACTTCAGAGACTAGGGGCATTGGACAATTAAATTAAATATTGTTACAGTGTGATTGGTGCCATCATTGCAGCTTATTCAGGTTGCCTTGGAAGCACAGAGAAGAGGCATCAGGGAAGGCTTCCTAAGGAAAATGACATTTGAGCAGTATCTGAAAGACAAGTGGAGAGGTGGAGAGGCAGTGCAGTGCAGTGATGGAGGAGTTTAAAGACATGATACTATAGCTATTTTGAAAGCATTCAAAGGCAAAGGTGAGGAATTGGGGTTCTAGCATGTGCATGTCAAAAACAAACACAAAAAACCATGGAATATAAATTCATTCTGAAGTTGTCAGGACAAATATCAACACAAGAAGCTACTAAATACTTAAATTAATTGAATTTGATTTAATTAAAATTTTTGGTGGCAATTCTTAGGACCAGTTTAAACTTTTTTTAGTTATTCAGCATGGCAGTTGAGCTTCAAGTTTTGTATGTCCAGTTTTGTTAGACCTCAAGTGGGCACACACTAAGCAGAATGGTCATTTCTGATTGCATTCAAAGTGTATTTATTATTATTATTATTATTTAGAGAGAGAGAGAGTGCATGAGTGGGGGAGAGGGACAGGGAGAGAGAGAGTCTTAAGCAGGCTCCATGCCCAGTGTGGAGCCTGTCGCAGGGCTCCATCTCACGACCTTGAAATCATGACCTGAGCCGAAATCCAGTCAGACACTTAACTTACTAAGCCACCCAGATGCCCCTAAAGTGTATTTTTTAAAACTTGAAAATACCTTTTTTGTGTGAGCATTTTATCAGTGGCATTTGAGAACTGGCTTGAAGCAAGTGGTATTTGGGAGTATCCTGATTTATGCTTTATTCTTGATGATTTTTATTTTCTCAGGTGTCTTATTTTCGCTGTTACTTTGTCTGCTTCCCCCCCCAAGTCCCTATCAATGAAAATTTCATAAAGAAATTGTATAATTAAACCAGTATTTCTTCCTTGCAAAGTGTATAACCAAGTTTATTTGAACATGGGTCTGAGAAACTGACAGTAGTGTAAAGGTATTTTCATAGACTTTTCTCATAGATCATTATGGTTTACAGGGAAGAATTGCCCTTTTTAAAGTGCTTGCACCAGACGCTATGTCAACTGTGTTAGATATTTTACCCCATTAGGTATAGATAATACCATAATTTTTTGAAATGTACTTGCCTGCAGTTACCAGACGCACCATTATTTTATGTACCCTAAAGAGAGAAAACACTATCAATTACAATTGTAAAACACCATCGATTTTAGAAATGTTAAAATATGGGAGAAAATGAGTATCTTAGAATTAATGAAATGTGGTATTAATGCTACCTCATTTTATGGTTATCACCCAAATTCCCCAAAATAACTAACGTCCCAGCCTGAAGTGAAAATTTATCCTGCTTTACCTTAGAGTTTTCTGAATTCTAAAATTCTGCTTTACTTCAGAGCTCTCTAAGCAGCATGGCACAGAGATTAAGAGCATGTAACCAGACTGCTGTTGAACAGCTTTGTGAATTTAAGCAGTTACTTAGTTAGCATCTCTGTCTCAACATTCTCATCTGTAAAATGGAAATGGTAACAGTACTTACCTTGGAAGAGTTTGTTATATAAGAACTAAATGAGTTATATTTACATTTAGAATAGTGCTTTATACATAAATGCTTTGTGTAAATGTTGGTTAATTAAGAACAATATTGCTATTTCTGATCTAAGATATGTAAGTAAATGATGTGTTTAAAAGGGAGGGACAAGGGGCCTTATCAAATGCATCATTGGTATTTTGGGCACCCAGTGAAGATTTAAGTATTTTGTTGATTTGTCTTTTTTTTTTTTTAATTTTTCTATTTGTCTTTTAAAATTAATGTGAGAGAGCATTCTTGACAACTTTGATATCTAAGTTGCGTTTTTATTTTCATAAAAATGATACTGTATAAAGATTCAGCTGAAATCTGCTTTTCTTTCATCCGTGTTACGACATAGTGAGAATATTGACATGCTATGATGGATGTCTTGAAAATAACCTATTATATACTTATGATTGCTGTCAACCTCATAAGGAATTCATTCAGAAATATTTTTAAAGAGTTTCAAATTACAGAACAATGTTTTAATTTTAGTTAAAACATCCTACTTCTACATTGTGAAGTATATGGAGGAAAAATAATACTGAGGCAGTTTTTGTTTATTTTGATGGTTTTATATGTTCATGATTTTTTGGTTCATTTGAGATTTAAAATCTTGTCATATACTTTAATAACAGGTTAAGACCTTCCTTTGAACTTCTTGATTTTTCCAACATTCTCACTTCTGCTTTGTTTTTCTGTTTTGAACTCACATCATTCATTTATTCCGTAAGTGGTTATTGACCAGCTGTTAAATATCGGGTTCTGTGTTTGGAAATAGCCCTTGACCTGGAAGTCTCATTATTTGGGATATATTAATACTGCCTAGTCATTGAGTGCTTAGGCACAATGCTGCAAATTGTATATGCACTCTTTGTGTTAATCCTCATAACTACCCTGCTAGGGTAGGTTATTATTTTTCAAATGTTTCTTCTAAATGATTGGCAAAAGAGTGAACCCTTCACTGATGGAGGGGAGGTGAAAGTCTGAATGGTCAAGGTGTAGTGGTGGAGGGGGAGAGCTTTAGTGTTAAAATTTTTTTTCAAAAATTTTTTTTCAAAAATTTTTAGTGTTTTCTCCTAAAAAGGATTTGACTCTTACATTCTATAACCTTAATACAGCCTTCTTTGTTTTAATATAAAAAAAAATTTTTTTTTTAATTAGCACGAGGGAAGATTCAAAAGAGTGTTCTGTCCCAATTTTAGACTGGGAGGAACATGGCACTGGGAACAGGATTTTATTACAGACATCTAGGCATCAAGCTGCTTATTTATTTATTAAATATTTATTTGTTTTTTTAGGTAAATTTTTTATTAAAGTTTAATGCACATTTGAAGACATGCATACTGCATCATACAGTATGTACACCCATGTGTCTGGCTTCTTACCCCAAACATTTATGTATTTCTATTTTTATTATTTTTTTCTTTTTCTTTTTCTTTTTGAGAGAGAGAAAGTGTGCATGTGCGTGCAGGGGTATGGTGGAGAGAGGAAGAGAGAAAATCTCAAGCAGGCTTCACACCCAGTGCGAAGCCTGTTGCAGGGCACGATCCCACTGCCCTGAGATCATGACCTGAGCTGAAATCAAGAGTCAGACGTTTAACCAGCTGAGCCACCCAGGTGCCCCCCGCAGAACATTTATTTTTGTATGATCCATTCATGTAATGTGTAGCAATAGCTTATTCATTCTCATTGTTCTGTAGTATTCTGTTCCACTGTATAAATGTATATACTATAAATTATCTACTCTACTGTTAATGAGCATCTAGGCTGTTTTCAGTTTTGATCTGCAGTGAGTAATGCTCCTATAGAGTATTCTTGTGTTTTTGCTGCGCACGTATACGTTTCTGTAGTATATGTTCCTTGTGGTGCAACTGTTGGGTCATGGTGTGCACTTGTATTCAATTTTAGTATGTATTACCCAGTGTTTCCCAAAGTGGTTATATCAGTCTATACCTTCATCAGTAGTGATGTACTCTGCAACATTTGTGTGATATTGTCTCATTTGTTTAGCCATTCCGGTGGGTGTAAAGTGGTATCGCATTGTGGATAGGCTAGGTTTTCAAAATAAACATGATTCCCTTCCCCACTCGTACCCACATCCCCTCCCACGTGCACACCAAGGAAAAGTGGAATAGAGACATGTTTATTTTCACAAAACCCATCAGATGATTCTGGCTGCCTTGTCAGTTGATAAGATGCAATGTATAAAACAAATTTAAGGAAAATGAGAATGTCGTGAAAATGATAGCTTCACTGTATAGTTCACTGACTTTCTGACAGATGGTGCATTTCTGCCTAACTATTGCTAAATGTGGAGAAGGTTTTAAGATTTTGCAAGCTGGTGAAAAGTTTTGTAGGCTAGTTTATTGAGTGAGTCTGCAACATTGGCTCAAAGCTCTCATTACACAATGCTGGAATGCACTTGCTCATACTTGACTGCCTACCCAGATTGTAGGTTGTGTAGGTTCATTTTTTTGTGAGGTTCTGCTACCTCTTAAATAAGGGAAACATTGTCTACACAGCAGGGCTTACTCAGTTTTCAGATCTTGAAAGTTGAGAAAATTTTACCATATGCCCACAGCATGCTGGGTGCTGTTTTATATTTAATTTCTTGTTATATATGGAGTGTTTTCTTGTGTCAACAGAAGGCAGTATTGCTAATATATTTTTCATTGTCAGATTGTGTAGTGAAAACCAAGGATGCAAAAAATATTTCTACCTGTGTATCTTTTTCAGTGTTAGGATTGTGGTTATTCCTCATTCCTCAATGAATGTAGATCATTTTAGAATTTATGTAGGGAAGTGCCATTCCTGTACCTTTTATTCTTAATTAGTTGTTGACTTCTTCTATTAAAACATACATATGAACTCACAACTGCAGATAAGATAGTTTTACCTTTTAAACATTTTCATATGCCTTGATAGCTAATATTTTTATATGTGACTTCATTTCTTACTGCTGCAAAATACTCTTCCTGGGTAGAGCAGCTGTTTGATAAATACTGTGCTGTACATATTCGTAAGTAGTTACTGATTATTGTTAGTCATAAGAATCTTGGAATTATTAGCTCATCAGAAGAGCTGAGATGGCATTCGTGTCCTTAAAGTGTTCCCATGAGGTATAAAAACGATTCAGTTTATTTTGCAAAGCATTTCCTTGGTGAGAGAGGTAGGGCTGGTAGGTGGATGGCAATAACCTTTTATTAAGTCCAGTTTAACCATGTGCTACATCATTTCAGAAAAGACTGGCTTAAAACTCAGGATCTCGTGACACATTGTTCTTCATGGATCATTTTGCTTTATTTCTTTCTCTTTCCCTTTTGATTTCTTTTTCTTTCTTTTCTTTCTTTTTTTTTTTTTCCCTGTAAACTAAGCAGCTATATGAAATGTTTTTCTTCAAGAAAATATTTTTCTTTAAGGAAAATAAAGTTATTTTAATGGTGATGTACATGCAGGGTGTAATGATGTAGACCTATGGATTCCTACTGTCCTTTATTCTAAAGCATACTATTTTGCCATTTTTTTCCCATAGATTTTAATAACTGAAAGGTCCAATAAGTGTAGTTTCTCTTATCTTTTTCAGGGATGATGGTTTATCCTGCTTTTGCTTAAGATAATACTAATTTATGTCTTGTGTCCCAGCATCATTGTTTTATTCAGCATTTGTAGTATTTAATTTTTAATGAAATACCATTTATTAATAGTTGAGTTAAAATAAGCTTGGGTGGGTTTGGTAGATTTTTACTTCCAGCTGTTGCCATGTCTTGTGTAGTGATATGTGAGATACATGTGTAATAATGAGTTCTGTCTTTAACAGGTGGTAAAATCTGAAAGTATACCTTTCTTTTTCTAACCCTTCTCATACAGTATAACCAACACCTTCCTTTAATGACAGTATCAGGATGGGGATTTCCATGATTAGAAGTGGGCTGGAATGCATATGACTAGGGGCAACAAACTCCTTTTGGTAGGTATGATGCCATTGTCCTATTGACTACTTTAGGTACCAACCTGTTCCATGTCGGTGCTGTAGCTTGCATGAGTGAAGTCATAAGGATGGCAATAGATAGTGGGAAATTACAGGCTATGTGAGCCGAAATAGTGGCGGAGTAGTCCTGCCATGGAATGTGTGGAGCATCAGTGTTTAATAAAGCTTTGTGCAATGGTGGCAGTGTTCTACAATCTCCACTTCCATTGTGGTAGCCACTAGCACCTTGTGTCTATTGGGCACTTAAAATGAGTCTAGTACAACTGAGGAGTTAATTTCTAATTTAATTTAATTGTTTCATTATTTGGTAAGATGTAGTTTGCAACAAACCCTTTTGACAACAAATAGTTAAAAGTAGAACTATGTACTTAATAAAGGCATCCACTCTCTTCTGCTTATAAAGATTTTTTTACATGCTCAGAAATCTAAATAAAGGAGCAGACTGTGGGTGGTTAGAGTGACATGGAGTAGAGGATTTACAGAATGGTTGTAGTAAAAGAGCAAAGGAGTGAAGTGTGAAACATGCTTGCTAGAGAGTGTTTGAAGTGAGGCATTGTGGGTTTTCAGTTTGATAAAGAAGGAAATGAGGCCAAAACGAGCATAATGACTAAAGAATGGGAAGGGCTCAATGAAGTGTTGTAAGTATTGGGGAATTAAATTGGTGACGAATGGGAATAAGTTCTATTATAAAGATACGCTAAGGTTTAATTTTCATAGTTGGCTTAAGCTATTTTAGGTGATAAGCTCCAAGTCAGAATCTTTGAAAAAGATTGCTAAAATTTCAAGTGGGTGAGAGATCGTTTAGGAAGGTGAGGGAACTCTATGCAGGTAGATGGGAAGTCAACAGGAGTGCAGCCATCCAACATGATGGCAGGAACTGTGAAGAAGACATGGAGACAAGTGGTAAAGTCCTCCACTCTAAAGGAGCCTAACTGGAAGAGGGGCGAGAAGATGATAGAAGGGAGAAGAGGGTAAGAGAATATAACATTGGACTTATGCAGTTGTCATACAGTTTTGGCAGAACGTTAGAAAAATGGTCTGGAAGCAACAGTGGGAGATTGGAAGAGCTGTCCTTCCAACTCCCTTTTCTAGATTCTTCACAGGTGTAAGGAAAGGACCTAATTGTAGCAATTCTATTTTATCTGCTTTAGATAGGTATTTACCTCTCTGACCTTATGTTTCTTCAGTGCCTGACCTGTTTAGGTACTTAATAAATGTTTGTTTAGTAAATGCTAGATGAATGTGAAAAGTGTTCCAGTGCCCTGGAATTCTAGAACAAAGAGCATTGCTTAGACACTTTCAAAAAATGATTTGAAAACTAGCAAAGGAACTGTTACTTTAACGCAATTGTATTTTCAAAGAATGGAATTAATTACCCAATTTTAATTAGACATGTTTATATTTGAAAGGATAATACCGGAAATAAATTATATAACTTTACATAAATCAATGGATGGTAGTTTCTTAATGGGTTATTAAGGGTAGTTAAAATATTTGGGGGACTGTCTTAATTTTTAGAGATTGACAAGAGGACATTACAAGATTGGTGTATATTTTTCAGATCTTTAGATAATTATTAAAATTCTGATCTCTGGCAATGGGTACTGTGTTTCATCATTGGAGCATTAAACTCTTGGAGGAAGGACTTGTAGCAGATTGATTGATTAACTTTGCATGAGATGGGTAAAAAAGTCTTCTTTAAGGGGAAAATTTTTGATCCTCTCTAAACAAGCAGGAGGAGAAATATGAAAGCAAAGATTCCATTATGACTGTGTAAACAAAACACCATTGGGGGCAAAAACTTGAATCAAACGAAGTTGGGGGGTAAGTAGGAAAAGGGAAATAATAGCTTTTATTTTGTTTTTTTGTTTTTTGTTTTTTTTGTTTTTTTTTAAAGATTTTATTTATTTATTTGACAGAGATAGAGACAGCCAGCGAGAGAGGGAACACAGCAGGGGGAGTGGGAGAGGAAGAAGCAGGCTCATAGCGGAGGAGCCTGATGTGGGGCTCGATCCCATAATGCCGGGATCACACCCCGAGGTGAAGGCAGATGCTTAACCGCTATGCCACCCAGGTGCCCCAATAGCTTTTATTTTGGATACATGTTTTAGGACTTAGGTAAATTTGAAAAACGTCTAGGGTTAATTCCACTAACTGCAGAAACTAAGTACTTTTCAGACCTTCTCACCTGTTAAACTCACTAAATCTGTTAATACTCACTAAAATCTTCCTGGGTGAGTAATGACTCCCTTTCTGAAGATGAGAATGCTAAGGGCCAGAAAAGGAAAGTGACTTGTTCAAGG
This sequence comes from Ailuropoda melanoleuca, assembly GCF_002007445.2. NCBI lineage: Eukaryota > Metazoa > Chordata > Mammalia > Carnivora > Ursidae > Ailuropoda > Ailuropoda melanoleuca. The sequence goes on from NC_048219.1 coordinate 110,916,174, forward strand.
ATTATAAGTCCTAATTTTTTAAAAATTTGCATTGTTTTTTTTTTTTTTTTTTTAAAGATTTTATTTATTTGTTTGAGAGATAGAGACAGCCAGCGAGAGAGGGAACACAAGCAGGGGGAGTGGGAGAGGAAGAAGCAGGCTCACAGCAGAGGAGCCTGATGTGGGGCTCGGATCCCATAACGCCGGGATCACGCCCTGAGCCGAAGGCAGACGCCCAACCGCTGTGCCACCCAGGCGCCCCAAAAATTTGCATTGTTTTATATGCAGGTCTTTCAGTTATATTTCAATGAGTTTTAACAAATGTATTCACCTGTGTAACAACAGCCCAGTCACGATATAGGTCAACTCCAGAAAGTTCCCTTGAATGTTACTTAATTCCTAAGAGACATTTGGACATCAGTCTTATCTTTTTCCAGCTATACCATTACTTGCATTAAAAGGGAACTGAAACCTTTAGAGATAAGCAATGTGGGAGCAACAGTTAATAGTTGATGTAATATTTTTTGGAGATCCCAGTGATAAAGATTGAAAAAAACAAAAATAGAACCTGAAAATACATATTTAGGGAAATTTCATTCTGCTCTTAAGAGTTCATGAAAGTATTACTGTTTTGTAAACTACTTCTATCTTTTGAGTTTCATATTGATATTCATACACATTAAACTAATTTATTGCGTGCTCTCTGTGTACCAGACACTATCCTAGGTGTTTTCTGTACATTCTCACTCAACACACCAGTCATTTGAGGTAATTACCATTCATTATTCCATTTGTTGAGGTATTACCATTTATTATTATTATTATTATTATTATTATTATTATTAATTGTACAAACAAGAAAACTGAGGCCCAGAGACCTTATACAGCTTTAGGATTTGAACTTAAGTCTAATATCAGAAACCAAATTTTTTAACCCTGATGGTAATCCCTGGATCGTTCTGTAATACTAAATTATATATGGTACTTTGCTTTTTAGGAAGCAGTAAGTTCTACACTGCCCAGGAAATATGTAATACTTTTCCAGTAGCTAACTTCAAATCCAGTCAGTATGTCTTTGCTTACTGTCTTCTGCCTTCTGTTTGAAGCAATGGTTACATAAATGTGAAAATATAGTACTCTCAAGGAGTTTAGCATATTTGATTAATTAGAAAAATTGTTGTATTATCAACTAAAACTCTTGGATTTAATTTTTGACCAACTGGTTGTTTTTGTTGTTGTTTCTTACCTGAATGATTTTAGATCACATTGCTTCTGTGTTTCAGTTTCACTGTCTGTAAAATAGAAGTAACTACTTCACAGGGTTATGTAGAGGATCCAATGAGATAATATTATTAATTCTGTGCAAGAGGCATTGGCTATAAAGGTACTTGAGTAGCTAGGGAATAACTCATTTTACTGAAAAAATGTTACGGTTGGTTAGTAAAAGCTTTACAGAAGAGGGGGCAATTAAGATGGGCGGATTAAAAAAGTGTTGGTGCTTAAAGAAGGGATACGATTAAATTATCATTTGTTAATTTTGATAATTTACTACTCTGAGTTGGGTAAAAAAAAGTGTGGTATGGTAGTGTAACTTATAAATTAGTGCTTGAATTAAATTAACTTTAAAATTTTTAAATTGTATCAAAAGTTTATAACATGTATATTGCCATGTGTCACACATGTTTTAAACAAAACAAATTATGCATTGGTAATTTCTGATTAAGGGTTTTGCTAGGACCTTTAATCCATTGCTAAAATTTTCAAAATTTAGGCTAATGCCTAAGTAAACTTGCTTTTAAAGACTATAGTGAACTCAAAGGTAATGCTTTGGTATTAAGCGTATCTGGATGATCTTGTTCCTTTAATCGTGCTTGTGCTGCTTAAAAATATTATAGGGGGACCTGGGTGGCTCAGTCAGTTAAGCGTCTGACTTTTGATCTCAGCTCAGGTTTTTTTAAAAATTTTTTATTTATTTATGTGACGGAGATAGAGACAGACAACGAGAGAGGGAACACAAGCAGGGGAAGTGGGAGAGGAAGAAGCAGGCTCATAGCGGAGGAGCCTGATATGGGGCTCGATCCCATAATGCCGGGATCACGCCCTGAGCCGAAGGCAGACGCGCATCCGCTGTGCCACCCAGGCGCCCCTCAGGTCTTGATCTTAGGATTATGAGTTCTTAGACCTATGTGGGCTCCACGCCCCAACTTAAAAAAAAAAAAAAAAGATACACACATACACACACACACGCAAACACGTATTTGGGTAACAACATTTAGTTTAAGCTTTTTGAAATTTTTACCAAAAAAAGACATGGATCAAAGTTTTTGCTTTTTTGTTTGTTCTCTTAAGCACATGTGAAATTATAGAAGATTTTTCCCTGGGAGACTTACAAGATCTAGTCTAAATTATGAAGTCAGGGGCTGTCATCCTTCCTTGTTTCCACAGGGTCTAACTAAGTGTAGGTTCCCCAGTGGATCAGTAAATAAGAGAGAGTGACTAAAGGAAGGAAGGAATGATTTAAAAAAAAAAAAAAAAAACAACAGATATTTTGCAGTGTGGCCAAATTGAATGAGTAGTCTCTTGACTACTGGTCTCACCCCTTTTTATTTCACCACAGTTTGTATATTACTGCAATTTAAAATCTTACCTTATGAGGTTATTAGCCGTACTTAAAAAACTGTCATGCTAACTGAAGCTGATTTTTAAAAACCCCAGTACAGTCTTTATAAGATTTCTGGAAATAACTTCCTTTTAAAAAGTGAAATATTTATTTGCAGATAGACTTCTGTTTTTCTTATTGTGCCTTGTATGTGACGTATTGCATAAGCAATAAGAACACAATTGAACTGGAAGCAACTAACAGGACATACAACTCTAGTTGTTTGCAAATGATGATTTTTAAAAGTGGCTTCCAAAGATCCAGAGTGCCCTTGTATGTTATGCTGTAGGAAAAGCAGTCAGGTTCTGAAATGATCTATAGTTGATTTTTTTTTTTAAAGAGGTTCATTGCAGTATGAGGAAATTAATGTGGTGATATCAAGTAAGTCTTAGTCTACAGGATATGAGTCTTGTGTATTAAGTCGTAGAACTAGATGGGACTTAATGATCTTGCCTCAGACTCTTTGAGCTCAATGCTCAGTGCTGTGCAAAAGGGCATGTAGCCTGAAACGTAAAATGGCTAGGAATAGAATCCCCATCTCTCTCAACACACGGGCCCCAGAGCTTTTTTCCCCAGATTTTTACCATTGTTAAGGAAAATGATGTATCTACCTCTAGAAATATTGTTAAATGACTTCTTTTAGTCCTTTCTTTGAAATACAATAAAGCAACAGAAATGCTTTTTTTTGAAATGTGATTTTTGTGGAGTTAATAATGTGTGTACCCAGGGGTTGACTTTTAGTTTATTTTTGGTTTTTGTTTGTTTTAAGGGAGAACTTTGGTGTTCAATGACAAGGCAGCAGTAAGCAGAGGCTTTAAATCTCTCTAGAAACCTTCACCAGAATGTATTAATGGCCTTTAGGAATTATCAAATAGAAAAAGAGTTGGCATTAAATGTCTGTAAGTCTTCTGCCTATCCTTGTAAAGTTTCTTTGTATGTGTGCAATTAAAATTACCTGCTTACTTTCAGTGTTGAGATGTTGAGGATTTCAAAAGAGATTCCATAACTTTGGAATAAGGCCCTGGAACAAAGAAATTGAAAGCTTGGGGCTCCTGGGTGGCACAGCGGTTAAGCGTCTGCCTTCGGCTCAGGGCGTGATCCCGGCGTTATGGGATCGAGCCCCACGTCAGGCTCCTCCACTATGAGCCTGCTTCTTCCTCTCCCACTCCCCCTGCTTGTGTTCCCTCTCTCTCTGGCTGTCTCTATCTCTGTCAAATAAATAAAATCTTTAAAAAAAAAAAAAAAGAAATTGAAAGCTAGCCCAGCCCCACAGGATAACACTCAGGTAAAATGGAAGACTCAGAGTTGAAGAACACATGGATGGTCAGGGCAGTGATGATGAGATTTTTGTATTTAGCTTTCTGCTCTAACCCTTAGGCTAGAACAGTGGTTCTCAAGGTGAGATCGCTAGAACAGCAGCACCAGCACCACCTGAGTTCTTTGTTAGACATGCACATTCTAGGGCCCAGTTCAGGCTCACTAAATCATTAACTCTGGGTTTAGGGCCTAGCATTCTGGCTTAACAACCCTGCCAGGTGATTCTAATGCACACTTAAATTTGAGAATCACTGCCGCATAGAAATACAACCTGTAAGTGCCATTTGTCATCCCTTAGAGACTGAGACTATTAAATTGGACCATATAAAATTACCAGTATTCTGCTTTTAACTTATAAAAAGTTCAAACTGTAAGACTCGCTATTTTACTTAGGCCTCTCAATAGTCGAAGTAGGAAAGAAGAGCCTAGGTAAGTGGACTGTAAGGTAAACAAAGGTATTGGCTCAACCCCATGCATTTTTTTTTTCTTTTTTAAGACTAAGGCCCTGTGTAATTTCAGCAGCAGCAGCAGCCATGGCTCCTGGGTGCACATGTACTCCTCCTACTCCCTGCAGCTCCTTTGGTTTTCCCCTTATTGCTGGGAAGAAGGAATGATCTTCCCATCCTTAGGCAGTTTTTTTCTTGAGAGTTTTTCATCACTGCCTTTTCCTTCCCCCTAAGGTTCTTCTCAGTAGCACATGTGTCCAGAATTACTACCACTGAGTCAAATTATTCTACTGAGAGTCATAGCTGTTTCTGTTTAAAGAGACTTTCTCATGGTACACACATTTTAGTGAACTTTAGATTTTTAAGCAATGGGAACTACAAGATGACTTTTCTGTTTTCATGTATATATATATAACAGCTATAATTAGCTATTCCATTAATTCCCTTAGACCATATAATTAATCCACCTCCTTCTTTCTTTTAAACACTGAGGCTTTGCAGTACAGAAATAAATAAAACACAAAAAACCTTCATAGAGATCATAGTAGACTAAGTAGTAAAATGCAGTAAATGAAGGGGGTGATGGAGGTGATGGAGTAGTAGTTGTGTTTAATGTGAGCTCACTATGGCAATGAGTAACCAGGTTCGCTTTTCTAAATGGGCATACTAAAAAAATAATAATAACAAAGTAAATGGGCATACTGTGATGTATACTGCTCCACCCTCCTGGCTAATAATACTTTTCAAAAATAGAAGTCTTAATTGTGTTGAGATTCATGTTACATAAGAGTGAAAAGGATAGGAAGTCATCTTCCCACTCTCAGTTCCACTTTTCACTGCAAATGGTGCCTGCTTTTATTTCTGTTAGTGGTTTTTATTAATGTTATTTTTTATTTATTAGCTCCAGAGATGATTATCTCTGGGAATGATAGTCTTGGTCATCTCCTTACTCCCCCCCATCTCCCAGTTATTCACTGTTAATTTTATATCATCAAGGTATTTACATTTTGTTTTGTAACTATAAATTCTTTTTAGATCAATTCTAAAAATTTTAAACTGAAATATTTACAATGTGGTAATATAACTTACTGTAGAACAAAGTGGAATGATCTCACAGAGAACGAACCGTAATCCTGTGTACATTAAAATTTTACAATTGAAAATTTTCCAAATATCAAATTCTGATGGATTCTCCTTTAGTTTTTTCAATTTCCTTCTTTTCTTCTGAGACCTGTTCAGTTCAATTGTTTCTTCAGTTCCATGTTTTTTTCCCCTTGGATTTCTTTTTCAGTTGGTGTAGAGCTGTGGTCTTCAAAACGAGGCATCCATCCACATTAAAGAGGGTATGCAGAGTAATTTTGGGGGGTATAGGAATATATTTGAAATTAAATTATGTGTTTTTATCTATTTTTTTATTTTTATTTTAATTGTGCTTTATAATATGCAAATATATTAGTACAATGGTATGTTAATTTATAAATAAATATAAAATACAAAATATTTATAAATATTGAGAGCATATGTTCAGATGGTTTTTGCTCATAAAGGTGTGTCATACAAAAACATTTGAATTTCTTTGGGTTCAGAATACCTCATTGAGTAATTATCAATATAGGCTGGCAGACTTTTCAAGTATTTGCTGTCTGAAAATATCCTGTATTTGGCTCATACTCATGAATAAATTTGAGTATGGAATTCTGAGTTTACATTTTTTTTCCTTATAAATCTTAAAAGCATTAATCCTGTGTCTTAACAGCATTTAGATTTGAATGTGACTTGTTCCTTTGTAGATAACATGGTGAAACTGAACAGTTTTACTGAGATGTGTCTATGTATAGATATTTTTCAGTAAGCATTTTGGTACTTGGTGAGGCCTATGAACTTTTGTCTTCCTTTCAGATCATGGTAATAACTTTGCTTTTTCTTTTTTTTTCTTTTTATATGTCCCTATTTTTTCCTGTTCTCATCTCCTTCAGGAGCACCTATTAGCTGTATTGTATCTCTTCAACCCAACCTTCAGGTCCCTAGTTTCTCTTATTTCCTATATTTTTTCTGTTTATTCTGTCTCCTCAAAAGTAGTCTTTATCTTTTATTTTGCATTCATGCATCAGTTATGGCCATTCACAAGAATTACAAGAATTTACAAGAATTAATCTTTCCTGACCTCTTTTTCAGAGTAGCTTATTGTTTTTTTCAAGTGCACTTCATGAGAAATTTTTTTGAGTGTACCATTCTGCCCCATGTATTGTCTCCATTTCTGTCTGTTGTTTTGTTTTCAGTTTTGGATCTTTTCCCAAATGTCTTTTGTCTTTGGTTTTCCATTAATATTTTCGGATGAAGAGCTAGTTTACTAAATAATTCTGGCATGGTTTTCCCTAAAGTTGCATAGGTCTCTTCCCCATCAGCCTCTTCCCTGAATGGGAAGGCTGTAGATGAATTCAGTGTAAGTGGGTGAAGTGTTTCAACATGACATACTTCTCTGTAGGTTGTGTGGGTAGGTTGGGGACCCCCCCCTTCCCACGTATGTCAAAATAAGGAGGGCTTTATTTCCTATGGTGTAAAGTATTTAATTAGTTAGGAATTACCTCTTCTCCCTGTCCCATTCTTAATGTCTCTTACTATATTCCGAGTTAGTCCAATCTGTGTCCTGATTGTCTCTCAAGCACTGATAATCTTGTAAGGAATGTACCCAGACAGGTGCCCAGCTTCCCTTAAGGAGCAGTTCTTGGCCTTTGGCATGATGGTAAAAGCCACAACCACCAGCCTTGGGAAAGGGGAGGGTCCCAGCTGCCTCAGCTAGCCCAAATACTGTTTCTAAAATAATTAAACTTATAATTGCCACTTGGTCTTTTCCTGCTTTTTTATTTGATGAAAGGTTGGTTTTTCTTTAAACCTCTTTGAAAGAACGGTGGATACTATCTTGGATTGTGATTCTTCTCCCTTAAGTTCCCCATAATTTGCTCCCATCTAATTGATGTCTTTGCTAATTTATTCCCATTTATGTGCCTTGAATTTTTCAAAATTTCTGATCCATCAGTATCACCCTTATTTTCCAGCCCTGTTAATGTCTTTATTCTTTTATAAAAAACTTGTCATCTCATTGATAGTGTTGGAAAATAAAAGATAGATAAATGCGTTCACTTTTCTGCCTAGAACCACATTCTGTTTTCAAAGTTCCATTGTAGGTTCAGTATTTGATGTAGGTATTTAGAAATTAGAAAATTGTTAGAAAGCTCTTTATTAGTCACCTGGGTGGCTCAGTCGGTTAAGCATCTGCTTGCAGCTCAGGTCATGATCCCAGGATCCTGGGATCCAGCCCCACATTGGGCTCCCTGCTCAGCAGGGAACCTGTTCCTCCCTCTCCCCCTGCTTGTGCTCTCTCTCACTTTCTCTCAAGTAAATAAATAATATCTTAAAAAAAAAAATAGAAGGCTCTCTGTCTTTCATATGAGTTTGGAAGAGGGTATGAATCTCCTTTGTTCTGGGTTTTTTTTTTTTTTTCTTTAAGGACTTTTATTTATTTTTGCAAGAGAAAGAGAGAATGGGAGGGAGGGCACAGAAAGAGAAGCAGGCTCCCTGATGAGCAGGGATCCCGATGCAGGACTTGATCCCAGGACGCTGTGATCATGACCTGAGCCAAAGGCAGATGTTGAACCAACTGAGCCACCCAAGCACCCAGTGTTCTGGGTTTTTTAAATCAGGCTTAAAATAAACTTACCAAACTGACACACAATATGAAAGAGAAAATCATAAGCAGTCCTATATTGATTAAAATTGAATTTATTATTAAAAACACTCCCACAATGAAAATTTACACAGATGGCTTCACTGCATAAGCTGTTCCACAGAATAGGAGACAAAAACTTCACAGTATGTTTGACGTTAACTTTTCTACCAAAATCTGTCAAGCACATTATAAGAAAGGAAGATAAGGAAAATATCTCAGGAACATAGATGTAAGAACCATAAATAAACTAACAGCATATCAAACCTAGCACTGCATAAAAAGTAGACAACTTCATGACCAATGGGGTTTTACTTGAGGAATCCAGGGGTGATTAACATTAGAATCGATTAATGTAATTATCCTTTTAACAAAAAGGAAAAATAGATCACCTTGATAAGTGCAGAAAAGGCATTTCATAAAATTCAATACCCATTCAGAACGAAAACTCTTCACAACTAGGAATAAAAAAAGCTTCCTTAATTTTACAAGCGTCTTTAAAACATACACCTACAGCACTGCAGTAAGAGTTCCCACTGAGATGAGATAAAGGACCACTATCAGTGCTTTCATTCAACTCTACTAGAATTCTAGCCTTAAGGCAAGAAAAATAAAAGGTATAAGAATTGCAAAAGAAAAGAAAATGATCATCATTCATAGATAACATGATTGTATACAAAGTAATGAAATTAACAAGCAGTTTTGTCCATGCTGCAGCACACAAGGTCAACATACAAAAATCCATTTTATTTCTATAGGTTAACAACAAATAATAAGAAAATAAAAATGTTAAAGGATGCCATTTATAGCATAATTTAAAAACCCACTTGTAGAAATAAATCTAAGAATGCTCACAATCTCTACACAGAAAACTACAAAGTGCTATGAGAGTAAAGATAAGGTTCATACTATGAATAATTTCAGTGACGTGAAATTTGTTTTTAAGGTTTTGTTTATCATGCAATAATATGGTTGGTTTTGGTAAATGTTTTCTGTGCAGTTGAGACGAATTTTTATTCTTTTGCTGTTGGGTGTTGTGTTCTCTCTCTGTATATGTATGTATATATGTCAGGATCTTAAGATTGAGCTGGTTCTCTGCTCAGGGCAGAGTCAGTTTGGAATTCTTTTCCTCTTCCTCACTCCCCCTCTGCCCCTCCCCTCATGCATGTGCATGCGCTCTCTCTCTCAAGTCTTTTTTTAAAAAAAGAATTACATTCTTGTGATTGACCCTTTTCCTCTTTTTATTTCTTTCCTTTTTATTTTTCCTAGTGCTGCTTGCTTTAAAGTCTGTTTTGTCTGATCCTGGTGTAGCTGTACCTGCTTTGTTTTAGATAGGATTTGTAAGGTACGCGTTTTCCCATCCTTTTAAAGTTTAAACCTTTTCTTACCCTTACATTTATGTCTTCTGCAAACAACAAATAGTGGCATTTTTTTCTTTCCTCACATAGCTTCCCATCGTGTTTACACCATATAAGCCCCAAATTAAACAGCATTTAAATGTAAATGCTTTGTTATTATTGATTAGAACAACAATGTTAAATTAAAAAAAGAAATTAACATTGGTATAATATACTGTAAACTAACTGTGGACTTGAATCAGACTTTTTGCCAGTATTCCCACTACTTAGAATGGTCTTTTTACCATTCCAAGATCTGACATTGCACTTAACACCTACCTCTTTGAGTATATTTATTTAATCAGTCTGGTAATTGGCCTAGATAACATATTTATATATAAATGTAGTTATTTATATCATTTTCTACCATCTTACTATTTCATTTTTATATTTTTTCCTTTTTTTTGTTTATCATATATTTTTTAAAGATTTATTTATTTATTTATTTTTAGAGAGAGCACGTGCGCACTACTCACAAGTTGGAGGGGCAGAGGGAGAGGGAGAGAGAATATCAAGCAGACTCAATGCTGAGAACAGAGCCGGATGAGGGAGGGCAGGGCTCAACTCTGGACTCCATCTCATGACCCTGAGATCACAACTTGAGCTGAAACCAAGAGTCTGAAATGTAACCCACTGCACCACCCAGGTGCCCTTGTTTATCATATTTTTAGTTAAGCTATCTCACTTCTCTTTTAGTGGTTACCCTATGCTTCATTGACTGATTACAGTTAATACCAGTACTATGCTTACTATTCCCCCAAGAATGCTAGAGGCTTAGAACACTTTTTATTCCATTTATCCTCAAGTCTTTTACATTATTGTTGTCTTGCATTTCATTTATACATATATTTACATCCTAAAGACATTACAGTTATTGTTTTATTGACCAGTTTTGGAAAATTCTCAGTTATTTTTTCAAATATTGCAGATGCACTCACACATGTTAGATGTTCACTGTGTCTCACGCTTGTCCTAGCTCTTTTTGTATTTTCCATAATTTGTGTGTGTGTGTTTCAGTGCAAGTATCTTTTATTGTTAATTTAAAAAGTTTTCTAGTCCTATTTTTTGCTGTTTAGTCTGCTGTTAAACTTACATATTAAATTGTTAATTTCAGTTATTTTCCAGTTCTAGAATTTCCACTTGACTATTTCTTAAAGAACTACATGAAACTCTATTTTCATCTACACTCTCCATCTTTCAGCCTACTTTTCCACACCTTCCAAATGAGAACCTGATGTTCTTACTCAGGTCCCTTTCTTTGGCAGATCCTGAACTCTAGTCCTTATGTCCTCAGCAGTATGAAATTTCTGAAATTTGTTGCGCTTTTTGGAGGCTTTTTTCTTGGCTTCCTGCTCCATGTAAGGTAAGCATTTGGCAGAAATCTTAAAGGGCACTTTTCATCAGGGTCTTATTAACCTTTCAAGTATCCTATTTTTATCTCCTACCTCAGTAGGGGAACAAAATCTTTATTTCTGTCCCTTAGCTTAGCAGCAGTCCCTGGCTTGGACAAAGCCTGGATTCTCACTCTGGATTTTAGTTAGGCTGAGCAGCAGATACTGGTAGAAAAAAATGTAGCTAGAATCTATCAGCTTACCTTTAGATTATTTGCTCTCTCTGGAATTTTGGGATCCCCTGTCCTGATGGCTTGAACAGCTCTAGATGCCTTTAAACAGATATTTTATTTTTATTTCAAGTTTTCTGCTTAACACAGAACTTAAGTTGCCTGCCAAGTATTCCATTATGCTCAAAACAGAAGACCCTGTAATAGCCTTTAAGTACTTTTTATATACATTAATTATTTGTTTTGGTTATTACCACCCTTACCACCACTTATCCTCAAATGTCACTTGTGAAGTTTTCATTATTATATGTGTATTCTAGTATTCAGTTTGTGCAGAGCATAAGCATGCCCACACCCACCCACACACAATTTCATTTTATTCACTTACAAACCAAGGGAAATGAGAAAGGAAATAGAGAAATTTAAAAATTCCTTTAATAGAGAAAGGAAAGGCCTAGTGTCTGTAAGATTACAGAATCCATGACAAAACAAACAATGTTACAAGCTGGTCTCAGGGTAGAACATTTGCTGCTAAAATCTGTGTAGTTTGTGGTCTTCCTGTCGTTTATTTGCTTCCTTCAGAATCCAGCTCAGGGACTATCTTCAGGATATCCTTGTCCTGAAAGTATTCATGATTACTGTGTACATTCCTCTATCACATTATCATATTGAAAGTATCCATGTGTCTGTCTCTCCTATGATATTATTATAATCTTCTCCAGATTAGAGACTATATGTTATTTATCTTTGTAGCTAAAGGTCCATTAGAGTGCATGATATATCTAAGCATATAATAAATACTTCTTGTACTCCCATGAAGTCATCATATGCTTAATTCAGAGATTTTAAAGAAATTTATAATACACATATTATTTTATCATTTTAATAAACATTTATTAATCTAGTTATTCTTGATAAGTCTTAGCAAAATTGTTGAACATGATATTAAGTTACATATTAACTCATCTTTCATTTTGTAGTCATAGTCATCATGTATATAAAATTGCTTTGGTAATTTCAGGCTATTTTCAGTTATAACTTCATGATGCAGTTCAGAAGACTTTTAGCATGAACATGGTAGTATTTCACGGTAGAATGATTTACATTTTGTGAGTTGAATTAATAAAAATGCTAGATAGGGGCGCCTGGGTGGCACAGCTGTTAAGCGTCTGCCTTCGGCTCAGGGTGTGATCCCGGCGTTCTGGGATCGAGCCCCATATCAGGCTCTTCTGCTGTGAGCCTGCTTCTTCCTCTCCCACTCCCCCTGCTTGTGTTCCCTCTCTCGCTGGCTGTCTCTATCTCTGTCGAATAAATAAATAAAATCTTTAAAAAAAAATAAAAAATAAAAAAAAATAAAAATGCTAGATAATATCACAAAAGTGGCATCTCATTAACATACTAGTCACATTGTATAACTGGATAGAATTTTGATAATATTCTTCAGACAGTATGATTTAAAAAAGAAAACAACTCTACTTTGCTTTTAAATTCATATATTTCATTGGTGGAAACTTGATAGCTAACACACTTGGAATACTGCCCCAATTAAGACAAGTGTTAAAAAGCTTTAGTAGTTTATCTTTTAAGAGTCATTAAAATGATCTGTTTAGTACTTTATTACCTAATAGTAGCTAATTTCGATTGTGCAGTTACAGAAGAAACTTTGTAATCACTTCCTTTTTAATCACAAAAGAAGTATGTATATGTGGGTATAGGACATGTATTGCATATACTTTTTTTAATGAAGTAAAATTCAGATATTAGAGTTCACCATTTTAACGTTTTGAAGTGTATAGTTCAGTAGTGTTTGTTTAGTACGTTCGTGATGTTGTGCAGCCAGCACCACTCTCTGGTTCTAGGACTTTTTTATTACTTCAGAACCTCATACCCTTTGAACACTCAACTCCCCACTTCCCGCTCCCTCCAGTCCCCAGCAACCACTACTCTACTTTCTGTCTGTATATATCTGCCTGTTCTGGATTATTTCATACAAATGAAATCATACAATATGTGGCCTTTTGTGTCTGGCTTTTTTCACTTAGCGTGGTATTTTGTGGTTCATCCATGTTGTAACATATATCAGTTCTTCATTGCTTTTTATGAAAATGAAATGAATAATATTTCATTTTTTAGATAATACCACATTTTATTTATCCACTCATCTGTTGATGGTCATTTCGATTGTCCACCTGTGGATTGATTTTTAGCCAGTAATAATTGGCTATTGTGAATAGTGCTGCTGTGAAAATATTCATGTACAGGTTTTATTTCAACACCTGTTTTTGATTAGTTTGGATATATACTTAGGACTGAAATTGCTGGGTCACAGGGTAATTCTGTGTTTAACTTTGAGGAAGTGCCAAACTGTTCTACATGGTAGCTGAACCATTTTACATTTCTACCAGCAATATACAAGTTTTCCAATTCCTCTATACCTGGCCACACACTCATACTTTTCCTTTTTTTTTTTTTTTTTAATTATACCCATTGTAGTAACTATTATTTTTGGCTTTCATCATGTTTACTATGCTGTGTCTTTGGATCTCTGCATTTATCCTACTTAGAGTTAGTTGAGCTTCCTAAATGTGCATATATTGTTGTTTTCAATAAATTTGGGAAGTTTTCAGTCATTATTTCTTCAAATATTTTTTCTCCTTTTTGTCTCTTCTCTCCTTTTTATGTCAGATGCTTAATAGTGTCCTACATTTCACCAAGTCTCTGTTCATCTTTCTTCATTCTTTTATCTCTAGATTGTATAATCTCACTGGTTACTCAGCAAGTTTCATAATTCTTCTGAGTTCATATCTGCTGTGTATGAACTTAGCCCCTTATGTAAAATTTTAGTTTTAGTTAATAGTACTTTTCAACTCCAGAATTCCCTTTTTGTGTATATGTAACTTCTGACTCTTTATTGATGTCTCTAGTTACTTAATCAGTTTCCTTTAGTTCTTTAGACATATTTACGGTGGCTACTTTGAAGATTTTGTCTGTTAAATTCAGCATCTTCTTGCAATCACAGTTTCTGTTATCTCTTTTTGTTCCTGTTATGTGAGCTGTACTTTCTTATTTCTTAGCATGCCTCATAATTTTTGTTAAAAACTGGACTTTTTATATAATGTAGAAATTCTTGGAGCTGGTTTTTCCCTTTCTAGTGCATGTTGTATCTTGCTTGTTAATTTAGTGACTGGCTGGGTTATTTTAGTGGAGTCTACATTCCTGTTCTTCTATCCCCTCATCCCCTTACACACACACACACACACACACACACACACACACAGTGTTAACCTTCGGATGTTTCTCCTGAAGGGGCATAAATTTGAGTTTTCCTACAATTACTTTGGGGTGACAGTAGTTTGGGCAGGGCTCTTTTAGACTGTCTCTTCCTGACTACGTGTAACTGTTAAGGTCCCCTAATCTAGTTCTGATTACACTCTTCATCTCAACAGTACCCTCAGGCATTAATTGCTCCACAGATTAAGCTAATCAAATTTGAGTTCCTTTGGAGGGATAGTTTTTTAATCAGTGCTTGAGGTTTGTACTGACTGCAGGCAAGTTACTTCTACCTATCTCTCTCTTTTGTTCTCTCTGGCAAACCAGCCAGCCAACCAACCTTGGGTTTAGTCTTTATGTCCAGTTATTTCTCCAGTCTCCCCTCAGTTCCCTTTCACAAGGGCCTCTACTGTTTTTCAGAGCACCTTTGTCCATTCCCTTGCAAATGAAATCCGGATTTCTCAGTTCCAGAAGAGATGTGGAGCTATATGTTTTATGGCTCCCTTCATCCCAAAGGCAATATCGCCATATCAGGTCTTGAGTACGTAGTGGGGACAGTAATGCATTTCTCTCCCAATGATGTCTCTCCTCTAGGATCTGAGCGGTTGGTGGAATGGAGGGAAGGGAGGGGAATGGTACACTCATGTCTACTTGGATTGGCTCCTCTCATGTGGAATCTTCACCTTAGAACCTGGAACAATAGCAGTCAGTGCCTAGCCATCCCATCAGTGTGGGTTGTATGGAAGAAGAGAGCTTCTCCCTACACACACACACACACACACACACACACACACACACACTTCTTGGCCACATTTACCTAGTACCTTACCTTCAGTAATAAGTAGCTGGAGGCAAGATGAGAAGTGTTGGTATCCTGACCTTCGCAATAAGATAGACCCCTGAGCCCACTGAGGAAAGAGGGAGCCCTGTGCTCTTGGCTGTACCAGGCTGGAGTGGAGTCTCCACCTTCCTGAGCTAGGGCAAAGGGGCCAGGCAGATCCTGGTACAAACATCATAGACTCTCACTTTTCTCACAGTCCCTAGTAGATTTTCTTGAGCACATCGTTCTTCATTTGCCCTTTATCCCCAGGACCATTTCCAGGGACTACAACAAATGTTTGTACTTTTATAATTTCCGCTGGAGAGCAAATCTGTGAAGTTCCTCAAGCTGTCATGCTTCAGAGTTTTTTGTTTTTGTTTTGGGTTTTTGTTGTTTGTTTTTTTAATGATTCAGTCTCTTTACTGAGACTTGTTCTGATTTTCTGTTTGTTTTTGAGTCTTCATTTGTATTTTTTTTTTTTAGGAATGTGTCAATTTCCTCTAGGTTATCTAATTTGTTGGTGTACAATTAATCCATAGTATTCTCTTACCCTTTTCATTTCTGTCAGGTTGGTAATAATGTCCTCTCTTTTGTTTCTGATTTTAGTCATTTGAGTCATCTTTCTTTTTTTCTCTTGGTCTAGGTAAAGGTTTGTCAGTTTTGTTGATTTTTTTCAAAGAACCAACTTCTGTTTTACTCTTTTTATTGTTTTTCTGTTCTCTATTTCATTTTTCTTCCCTCTAATTTTTGGTATTTCCTCCATTTTGTAAGCTTTCGCTTAGTGTTCTATTTCTAGATCCTCAAGGTGTAAAATTAGATTATTCAGATTTTTTCCTTTTTTGTAGGTGTTTAAAGCTATACATTTCCCTCTGAATGCATCCTTCATTGTATCCTGTAAATTTTGGTATGTTGTATTCTCATTTTCCTTTGTCCGAAAGAAAATGCTCTTTTCTAATGTTTCTTGTGATATTTCTTTTTTGCCTATTGGTTGTTTAAGAATGTGTTTTTTAGGGGCGCCTGGGTGGCACAGCGGTTAAGCGTCTGGCTTCGGCTCAGGGCGTGATCCCGGCATTATGGGATCAAGCCCCACATCAGGCTCCTCCGCTGTGAGCCTGCTTCTTCCTCTCCCACTCCCCCTGCTTGTGTTCCCTCTCTCGCTGGCTGTCTCTATCTCTGGCAAATAAATAAAATAAAATCTTTAAAAAAAAATGTGTTCTTTAATTGCTGCATATTTGTGAATTTTTCAGTTTTCCTCTTACTGATTTCTAGTTTCATTCCATTGGCATTAGTAAAGATACTTTGTATGATTTTAGTCTTCTAAAATTTATTAGAGACTTATTTTATGTTCTAGCATATGGTATAAATGGAGACTGTTCCATATGTACTTGAAAAGAATGTATATTCTGCTCTTGGTAGGTGGATGTCTGTTTTTGTACTGATGTTCTTCCTGGTTGTTCTGTGCATTATTGGAAGTCAGTTATTGATGTCTTCAACTATTCAGAATTGTGTATTTCTCCCATTCTATTAGTTTTTGCTTAATATAGTTTGGAGCCTGTTGTTTGGTGCATATATGTTTATAGTTGTTTTGTCTTAATCCTTTTATCAATATGTAATGTTCTTCTCTGTGTCTTGTAACAGTTTTGCCTGATGTCTGTCTGTTCTGGTTATTTATATGAAGTATCTTTTTCCATCTTTTCAATTTCAACTTATTTTTTACTTCCATAAATACATGGAAATCACTTCTAGCCTTGTAGCCAGTGCTCTCTGTTAGGACATTCCTTAGGCAGGCTATTTAGAACTCTGCCTTAGTCTTCACTTTCTACATGGTACCCGAAGATCAGTCAGAGTTGATAGCGTAGGGTGTTGTCTCGTATTTGGCAAGCATGTGTTTGGCTCCAGGTGTGCACATGGCCTTCTAGCTTCTTCAGTGTACACAGGAACTTTTCCTTCTTTCCTTCCCTTCCCTTCCCTTCCCCTTCCTTTCCTTTCCTTCATTGTAGAGAAGGAGAGAGACAGCACGAGCAGGAGTGGCAGAAGGATAGAGAGAGAATCTCAAGCAGACTCTGCACTGAGCATGGAGCCCAGTGTGGGGCTCAGTCTCAACGACCATGAGATCGCGACCTGAGCCAAAACCAAGAGTCAGACATTTAACCGACTAGCCCACCTAGGCACCACATGTGGGAACTTTTCAAAGCCCTTTGTCACCAAGTATCTTAGCCTTTTTCTTCCCAGGCTTTCCTATCTGGGTATTGCTTGTTAACAACCTTTGTTCCACACAGCTGCAGCTAATACATTTGCCTTTAAATGCTTTTGACAAGTGGTGCCACCCAGAATACTGCTTCTACCATATGGAAGCTCCAAGGCATGTGAAACGAAGGCAGGCTCTTCAGCTGATTTTTCAGGGAGTTACAGACTAGGGAAAGCGCACAACCACAGTTGTTTTAGAATAAGTCTGTATAGCTCCCTCTGGTACCAGCAACCTGCACCAGAAGTGTGGGCTGATGTCTTCATGGCTGCTGCTGAACTGGGGAAGGGTCCATGGTAAGTACGTATGTTAAAATGTACTCCCTGAAATTTTAAGAGCTGCAGTTCTTCTTCAAGCATTCCCCTGATTGTAAGTTTTCATTTGATTCCAGAGTTCCAAAAAAGTTTTCCCAGCTTATTCATTGCTTTTGTGAAGGGATGAGTTTTGGAGTTCCCCACTTTGCCATTTTTGGTGACATCTATGTACATATACTCTATTATATCATCTGTAAGCTTGTATCTGTATAGTATAGAGTTTCATAAGTGGATAAGAAGAATGTGAAGAAATTCATCAGTATGCTGACAAATTCAGGATACAGATAACTTCTCATAGAGAGAGATTTGATGGTGGGAGGGCACACAAGGATAGTGGGAAGATGGTTGACATTTTCTGAATATTTGAAATTCTTTATAATTTATAGAGTTATGTGTATGTGACATATATATTTGAACACTAATTTGGCACTCAGACATTTTGTTAAGGTAGAAAATTACATGTGTTTATTTCAATAGCAAGAGTCTTGTTTTCCTTTAATAAGTAAAACTAGGAAAGTACTTAAAATTTTAAAAGCTTTATGTAGAATATGGAAAAAACCTTTTTTGTTAATATGTGTTGATTATCTTGTATTCTCTAGATCTTATTTTAGTTTTGCTCTCTTTTTCTGCAGGCTTTTCTGTAAGAATAAGATTAGGAAGTCCTGAATGTCCAGGGTGTAGTTAATAGTCTATTGTTCTTTTTTTTGAAGACAGAAAAAAAATAGAATACTGGAAACAGCACTGAAATGGACTTTGGGAGTTCTTTTTCTTTCTTCCAGTATTTATTTAACAGTATAAACTTGGACAGTTTATTTCTCTAGTCCATCTCTCTCTTCTTGGTCCTCATCTATAAAATGAGAGTTGGACCAGATATAGGTATGGTTTGTTTCAGCTCTGTAATATCAGAAGGGGCAGCTGATTTCATGGAAAGAGTGTATATAGACTTTGGAGCCATTAAATTTGTGTTCAACCATTTTCTGGTTATCTGCAGTCTAAAGTAAGCTTTCTAACCTGTCTGATCATTTTCTTGTGGTTAAGATGGGATTATTACCACACATCTCATAGATTTGTTGAAGAATAAACAAGGTATGTAATGTCTCATAAGTACTCACCAGAATTCTTCATACCCCCATTCTATAACTACATCATTTGCAAGAGTAGTTGGAAAAAAACCAAAAATCTTTATAGCCTTTTATTTAGTTGGCTTTATATATGAACTATGTTGTGAGTTACACTTGAGGAGGGTAATAGCTCTTGTGGAGGCATTGAAGAACTTTCTGTTCTTTTCTCTTCTGGTTTTTTAAACTTGTATGTATTTTATTAATGTTAAATTAGTTATCTTATGAAAATTTAAATATGAAAGATTAACATTTTCTTTGAACATCTCTCAATCTCTGCTGCTTAGCAATACGTGCACACACACATTACATGTTTTCAGTGGGTTCATATGGTATGCAAATAACTATTTTCTACTTTTAAAAATAATGACTTAAATTTCTTTATTAATAAAAACAAAAATTAGAAAATCTCACCACCCAGATATAGCCTCTGTTAATATTTAGGTGCATATCTTATCAGAGTTGACACTGCAGTGCCAAAGTGCAGCTCCGTGCATCCGTGTGCCAGTCTGGCTTTTTTCATGCATCTATGCTTATATTAATGCTATATGCTATTTATATTTATATAAGTGAGATCCTTTTAGGCATACTCTTTATGTATGTATATATAAAAATATAAAATTATATTATTAAGTGTATTAAAATTAAATTGGAATTATATAAAATTATATATATCCACACACAACAGATCTTGAATACTTCCCCTGTCATTAAGAAGATTTAATGTTCTTAATGGTTGCGTAGTCCTATATGTATATCACAAAAACATACTGTATTTATATTTAATTATGTTTTTCCACAGTTGTAATACTTTTCCCAGGATAAATATCTAGGCTGTATCTGGTAAAGAATTCTTTTGATACTGATTGTAAAATTGCTTAACAGAAAAGGCTTACCTGGGCACCTTGAAGCTGCTGCCTTTGGCTCAGCCCTGGTATCAGGCATCTGCTCTGCAGGGAGCCTGCTTCTCCCTCTCCCTCTGCCCCTCCCCCAGCTTGTGCGCTCTCCTCGCTTGCTCGCTCTCTCATAAATAAATAAAATCTTTAACAACAACAAAAAAAAGACTTACCAGTAATATCTGCCTCTCTGCAGTTTTGTTGGCTGTAGAGATTAACGATTTAAAATAATCTTTGACCATGCTACAGGTAAAAAATTGTATGTGTTCTTTTTGTATTTCATTGATTACAAATGAGGTTAAATTTTTTCTTTTCATGTGAATTGCTTGTATATCTCACTAGTTTTCTGAATGTTTTTTGAAATCATTCTTAGTTGCCAAAAATGATATAAATTGTTCCCATGGCCATCAAATAATGCCGTAGGTATTCTCATACTTATAATAAAATTAGTAGCTTTTTTATTAGCATTATTTCCTTCTCTTTTGCCAGGAATTCCACCATAAAAAATGAGAAGGGAGATTATTAAAACAACTTTATAATTTATATTCCTACTAGAAATGCATGAGAGTGCCTATTATATTGTCACAGTCTTTTGGATCGTTGTTGCCAGTCTGGTAGGTTAAAAAATGGCTTCTTAATTTTCTTTTAATTCGTATTTCTCCAGTAATGAGTAAAGTTCTTTTTCTGTGAATTATTTTTGTTACTTTTTCTAATTTTCAGGAATTTCTTACATACTGGGGAAATTAACCCCTCATGTGATATAATGCAGTGCAAATACTTTTCTTGGTTTGTGTTTTTGAAATTGTTCATTTTATCAGTTTGCTTTAGAGCCACTGGCAAAGTATTAACTGGGATAGGGCCCTTTCACATATTTTTAACAGGTAAACCTGATAATCTTTATTCTTTTATTACATTTATTAATTGAATTTTCATAAGAGAAATATCCAATTCATATTTCTGCTCATGTTTCCACTCCCGGCCCAGTAGACAGCTGTAGTAGTTTTATCAGTCTGGGCCTAGCCAGGGAAACAGCAGCTTTGCTGCCAGGTCAGGTGGATTTGATTTGGGACCAGGGGGTGGGGAACCTGTGGTTTTGTCAGCTAAAAGTAGCAAACTCAGTAGAAGGAAAGGGAACGGTCTGCAGGTTTGCTAAGTAACAAGGCAAAAATAATAGTAATGGGGCGCCTGGGTGGCACAGCGGTTAAGCGTCTGCCTTCGGCTCAGGGCGTGATCCCGGTGTTATGGGATCGAGCCCCACATCAGGCCCCTCCGCTATGAGCCTGCTTCTTCCTCTCCCACTCCCCCTGGTTGTGTTCCCTCTCTCGCTGGCTGTCTCTATCTCTGTTGAATAAATAAATAAAATCTTTTTTAAAAATAACAGTAATAATAATAATAACAATAATAATAAGCTGGGCAGGGACATCAGAGGCCACACAGTATGGTGGCAACAGATACTGCTGTTAAGTCCAGACAAGTTATGAGAAGGAAGTCAACAATCCATAGAAAAATCAGAATCCAGATTTACTACAATATATTAATCAATGTCCAGCTTTCAACCAAAAATTATGAGACATGCAAAGAAACAGGAAACTGTAACACGTATTCAGGGAAAAAAGTAGAAGCCAGACATAAAACTACATTTGATATAATTCTATTTAAATGAAACATCTAGGTAAGGTATAACTATGGAAAGCAGATTAGTGGCTGCCTGAATTTGGGAGTGCAAAGGACCTTTTGGGATCATAGAATTATAGTACTGTGTTGTATTGATGAGTGCCCAACTGTAAAAATTCACTAAAAACCAGTCATCTATAATGAGTGAATTTTGCGATATGTAAATTACACCTTAATAAAGCTGGTAGATGTGTAGGGAGAACTAATATCTTTGAAATGACAGTGTTCTACTAGTGATCTTAACTTACTGTTGTGACTGCCTGTTCAGTGTTCTGTTTTCAAATAAAAGTAAATAAGCATTTGTGGTTTATAAAAGCAGTTGAAGGTAACAACTTGGAGGTATTTAAGAGCAGTACCTAATTTTTATGCAGAAATGAGTAATTCTTGTTAAAGTGACAGTGGACAGTGCTCTTAAATTGCATACTCATTTTTCTCTGAGGCATGCTGCCAGCCATCCTTCGTCTCTATTCTTGCTTGTTTGTTAAGGAACATCCACTTGTCTTCACCTCTCCTTTAATGCTGTTGTGATTTTTTTTTTAAGATTTTTATCTATTTATTTATTTGAGAGAGAGAGAGACAGCGAGAGAGGGAACACAACCAGGGGGAGTGGGAGAGGAAGAAGCAGGCTCATAGCAGAGGAGCCTGATGTGGGGCTCGATCCAAAAACGCTGGGATCACGCCCTGAGCCAAAGGCAGACGCTTAACGACTGCGCCACCCAGGCGCCCCAGGATGCTGTTGTGATTTTTAAGTACTCCTGATAGAATATTCCCAGTGTTATTCTTTCTTGGTGATTCTCACGTGTTGCTGTGCTTCAGGTACATCATATGATAGGAACCCTTGTATGTGAGGAACTTACACAAATATAAGTACATTTGGGTGAACATATTAGTGTAGTTGTCATACTTGAAAGGGGAAATGACAAAAACCATTAACAGCGTTAATTTTAAAGTTGTTCCATTTGAAGTATTTTTACTATTACATACGTTAAAGTTGCATCCCCCATCCTCCCCAAAATTACTCTTCTGTCTCTGTCTTCCCCATCTGAGGATATGGCATTGCCATGCTCCCAGTTGCACCAATCCCAAGCTAGGACCTATCCTTGATTTCTAAAAGATTTTATTTGAGAGAGATCGAGCACAAGCAGGGAGAGCAGCAGAGGGAGAGGGAGGGGGCGAGGCAGGTTGCCTGCTGAGCAGGGATCCCGATTCCGGGCTCATCCCAGGACACCAGGATCATGACCTGACCCAAAGGCAGACACTTAACCGACTGAGCCTCCCAGGTACCCCTCCTTCCTTAAATTTTATTCCATCACAAATTTTGTGGGTTTTATTTTTTTTAATTTTTTGAAAATTCTGTTGATTTTTAATATTTCTTTCAATTCATAGAACCACATTTCTCACCTCCCCTGTTAACACTATATTAGTGTGTTGCCACTGTCTCTTGCCCTACAACTCTTAATACCTGCCCAGTTTGTTTTCGTGCTTTTATTCAGATTATTTCCTGAAAAGTTGCAATTCTTATCTTACTGCTATCTGAATTACACTGTTAGTCTCCTACTAAAAAATCCATCAGTGACATCAACCACATTGGACTCCTTTCTTTTCCTTAAATTTTCTCAGATTCTTTCCTGCCATAGGGCCTTGGCACTAGCTTTTCTTTTCCTTTCTTACACACACTTTTCCTTGACTTGTCTTTGCTGTTTTTCTTATCTTTTAGTTTCAACTCAAATATTAACTCTTCAGAGCGGCAGTCTTAACTGATTTTCTCAATTCCTAATTGAAGAATTTTCAGGTATTGCATAAAAATTACTTTCCTATTTCTCTCTTTTCTTTTAGTTTCATTTGCTATAATTTATTGTCTTATTTAGTAGTTTATTTAGTTTGTTTTATGTTTTTTCCCCCAACACATTTCCTGTGCTTGAATGAATTCATTTCCAGTGGTTCAGTGAATTATTGTTAATTTTCAGGTTTTTTTTCCTTTAAACTGAACCTCAAATCATTTAAGTTTAGGTGGGTTTTTTTCACCACAAACCTAGCTTTTGATTTGAGTCAACTATTTCTTGATCTAAGGATCAGATGAATGTCACCCCTTCATTTATAGATGTCTACTGATTTTGCACCTGAAGAATAACTATTATTTCATAATTTTATATTTAATGTTTTATTCATTTGACTTATTTTGTCACAGTGCTCTAAGAACTTTTTTTGACATGTCTGTACAGTTTTAAAACATTATAGATTTATCGTACATGTTCAGAGATATAAAAATAAAAACCATTATGGTGGAAGTTTTTATCTCTGTTTCTGCTTTTGATTCATCTGTCTTTAGCTGGAAAATAACTTGTGTGAATTCATCCCTTTACCAAATAGCTCTGGAGGTGGTTTACATATTTTACACATCTGGAAATGAATTTTTGCTGCTTTAAACATGATAGAGTGTAGAATCCTTGTGCCACAGCTCTTTTTCCCTTAGAACTCTATAGTAATTATCCTGTTACCCTCAGGCATTTAAAAATGAGGAGAAAAACAAGGCCATCTTGATTTTTGTTCCTTTAAAGGAACACATGTATACTTGTAGCATTTTTTTTTCTCATTTTGAATTTCACAGAAATATATCTCAGTGGTAGTTTTGTATTGTTATTGGTTATTTCTGGTACAGATTTTTAATGTGCTTCATTTGGAATTTTAAATTTTTTCAGACCTTTTGTAGGTCTTTTTGTTTCCGTGCATCTTTCTGATAGCTTTCTTCCACCTTTGTTTTCTTGCTTCATACTATAGTTTCATTGTTTGTAGACACAGAACAAATATTTTCTTATGAATTTTGGATGATGTACCTATGTTTGAATGTGATTTTGAAACGCCTCCACCCACCCCTGCAAACTACACTACTTATGTCCTCTTGGGTTTCGCTTTTCTTTTATAGACTTTACAAATTGCAAAGTAGTCACTAATGTCCTAGCGAGATTATGCTGAATTAATTGTGTCCACATGGATGTAGTGCATGAGAACAGCTAACTAGGAGGAAATTTTATGATAAGGACATATTATCTGGTAGGGGGTACTCTAATAGAAACAAAATCTCAACAGAGACCTGTTTATCTGAGATAGAGGTAGACTTCTGTGGAAATCTATGTAATTCTTCATATAAAATACTGGTTGTTAGTTGCCACTCTTTGTTTTGACCAAAACTTTGGCAGATGAGTGACTAATATTTGTAGTTTTCAGGACTGTTCTAACTTTGCAACCCTTTGGATTTTTGTGAATATATCAGAAGATAAAGGTGAATCGGATATTAGTTGACCTTGAATAACATGGGTTTAAACTGCAGGTCCACTTATGTGCAGATTTTTTTCAAATATAGTACAGTAAATGTATTTTCTCTATGATTTTCTCAATATCATTTTCTGTTCTGGGGTGCCTGGGCAGCTCATTTGGTTAAGTGGCTGCCTTCGGCTCAGGTCATGATCCTGGGGTCCTGGAATCTGAGCCCCACATTGGGCTCCCTGCTCAGCGGAGAGCCTGCTTCTCCCTCTACCTCGGCCTGCCCCTCTGCCTACTTGTGATCTCTCTCTATCAAATAAATAAAATCTTTTAAAAAATTTCTTTCTTTTCTCTAGCTTACGTTATTATAAGAATACAGTATGTAACACATACAAAATATGTGTTGTTATCAGTAAGGCTTCTGGTCAACAGTAGGCTATTAGTAATTAAGTTTCTGGGGAGTCAGAAGTTATGTATGGATTTTTTGACTGCCTGAAGGTTCAGTGTGCTCCTAACCCCCACCTTTTTCAAGGCTCAATTGTAATTGTCAGTAAGTTCCATGTTATTTTGTGATTTTATCTCTATACTCTTGCTATTCAACTATGTTATTTTTTGGTTTGCGGTATTTTGATAAGTATACCTTTATAAAATAATATCTAAGCATTAAGTTTGTTTAGATTTTAAGTGTTATATGTCACAAAGGGTTATGATTTTTTTAATTATTGAAATAACAGAATCCTTTCATGTTCCTTCATAATCAAATTTGGGAAGCAAATTGTTTTATGATTAAATACTTATTTCCCCTTGACTCAGTCAGTTAAACTTTTTGATCAGTAAATGAAACTTTTTTTCTTTTTAGTGAAGTATTCATCTGTGTGGGATATTGCATAAATCTTGGAAGACTGCAATAGAGTGGCAATGTCTCGGGAACCCAGCCCACCTCTCCCTGGAGATATGTCAGCTGGTCCTATAGCAGAAAGCTGGTGTTATACACAGGTACATGCTGTTACAAAGGCCTTACTTTATGTCACTTACAAATTTTATAGTATTTTGAGAATATCGTAAAGCATTTTGTTATAGTTATTCCACGTGTTAGAAAAGTGGGTCACAGGATTTTTAACATAACGACAGGTTAAAAGCAATAAAGTCTTCATTGTAAAAATGGTTTTCTGAATCTCTTAGGTTAAAGTAGTAAAATTTTCCTACATGTGGACCATTAATAACTTCAGTTTTTGTCGAGAGGAAATGGGTGAAGTGTTAAAAAGTTCAACATTCTCATCTAGCCCCAGTGACAAAATGAAATGGTAAGATTTTTTGTTTTGAATTTTTGCTTTTGTTATTATCTTCAGCTACTTTATGGTTTTGTTATTGTTTCTTAATGGATTATATTAGATTTATAATAAGTTCCTAATAGTATAGAGAATTATAAAGAACTGGAGATATTGATAGGAGTGCTATTTGTGATGTTTAACAACTAATTTTAGTATTGCCTCTCTCTTTTGAATGTTTTAAGTTTTATATTCCTCCATATGAGCCTGTTGTTTTATTTTAGGTGCCTGAGGGTAAATCCAAAGGGATTAGATGATGAAAGTAAAGACTACTTGTCCCTATATTTGCTTTTAGTCAGCTGCCCAAAAAGTGAAGTTCGAGCAAAATTCAAATTTTCCCTTCTAAATGCTAAAAGGGAAGAAACAAAAGCAATGGGTAAGTGATTTGGAGTTAAGAAGTCTCTGAGTAACTACATATTAACTTACGTACTTTTACCTAGAAAAGGATATTTTTTTTCCCCACGGAAATCTGCTTAACCTAAAACATGCAATGTGGCCATTGTTTAATTTTAAATGCCGGTATGGAGTTATGGTTGTTTTGATAAATATTAGACTTCCTAAGACATGTAAAATTTGTTAAAACATAATACTAAATTTTACTTTTTCATGTCCTAAAACAGTATTTACTTGTCATTTAGAAAAATAATTGCCTTTAGGGCAAGGTGCCTGGTTCAATTCCTGGCAAATATAACTGGTGTTCAGGAAATAGTTCTCCCTTGCTGTTTTTGCCAGATAATAAAATCTGAGGAACAATGTGAAGAAATTGAATGTTCTGGTATTTTGTCACTAGAATTTTTTTGGGCAGTGGACTGAACACTGACCAAAAGGAAATGAGTTTTTCTTAGTCTCAGGACCTATTAAATTCATTTCAAGCTTCACATATATAGCCAGCTGAAACCATGTGGCCTAGAACTTCATAATAGAGCATTGTAGGAAATGTACAGTGTGCATAGCAGGAAAATATGAACTGCCACATTAAATTTTAAGTGATTTCTAGAAGTGAATCACAGAGTCAAGTAACGTCATTACAAAAAAAAACTTCTTCCAGATAAAAGTTTTAAATAGTATTTTTATTGCTGAAGCAATACATAGTTTCATATGTATTTTCCTCATGTCTGACATTTATGGTAGTGGAGTGTCTTTGTTTAGGCTGCTGTAACAAAGTACCATAGACTGGGTTACTTATAAACAACAGACATTGGCTTCTCACGGATCTGAAGGCTGAAAGTCCAAGAGCGGAGTGCCGTCAAGTTCTGATGAAGGCCCTCATCTGGGTTGTAGAGTGCTGACTTCTCAGTCTTCACATGGCTGATTGAGCTAGGGAGTCTCGCTTATAAGAGCACTAATCACATTCATGAGGTCTCCACCCTCATGAACTCTTCTAATTCCAATCACTGACCTCTTAATACCATCATATTGGGGACTATGATCTCAACATAAGAATTTTGAGGAGATATATTCAGTCCATAATGTGAAGTCTTTCAGTTAGATTTGTTACTGGTTTTTCACCTCCAGTTAATACTTTGTATAACAGATTGTGAATACTTTCTGTTGAGGATCTTGTTTATTTTATAATACACAGTCCTACAGTATGCTAGGCATTTGAAACATTCACCTCAGACATTATTGATTGTCTTTTACAAATTATACTAAAACCATCCTTTAGACTTTTATGGAAGTTGTTTTTAGGGGTGAGAGGATTACGTCCAAAGATCTAGGAGTGATAAGAGACTTTATTTAGTTTAGTTTTTTTTTTTTTTTAACCAGTTGATGGATTTTTCTCTAGTTCAGTAAAACTTATATTAGTGTGATAGATGCCCCAGGAAAGTTAAAAGGATGCCTTGGTTGACTTAGAGCATCCATTTTTAGAGGGAGAATAAGAAATGAGGGGTATGTTTCTAATCAGGTTCTGCCCTGGAAAAGTATGCCTACACTGTATTTTGTTCCTCTGTTATTCAAGGGCCTGCATTGTTATTGAGATCTCTTCCTTCTCCAGGAGGTTTGATACAGCTTTTCTCCTTAGAGATACAGAAATCTGAAAGTGAGCTAGCTCATTGGTGGCCAAAATTTGAATAGTGCTATGAAACAGTCTTGTCCTGTATGATGTAACTCTTAAGACATTTCATTTATGAACACATATATCTATAATTTTTATAATGTATTGGCCAAGTTTTATTTTTGCACATTCATTTAACTGTGTTATCAATTAGATGATTTTTTAAATTTAAACTTCTATTCTATTTTCCATCAGAAAGCCAAAGAGCATATCGATTTGTACAAGGGAAAGACTGGGGTTTTAAAAAATTCATTCGAAGGGATTTTTTGCTTGATGAAGCTAATGGTCTTTTACCAGACGACAAGCTTACATTATTTTGTGAGGTGGGTATATTTTTTATTTCAAGGAACTCCAAAGTTATATTTCGTGATAAAGCAAAAATATAAAGTAGAACAATATTGGGTATACTTCTTTAATTGGGTATACTTTTAAAATTAAGTAATTGGTATAATCGATAAGGTTTCATTTGTAAATGTTTTACCAGTAAGACTAGATTGTTTTAGAAATCAATATAGTAAGTAGCCCATCCTGAAACATATCTGTCATGTCTATAACTGTAAATTATATATGGTAGTTATACTACCACATACTAAATACCTCTTCCTCCTAGGAAGACTATAGATGTGTATCTCTTTATATGAAAATTTGTATCTTCTTCATTCTGAATAATTCTGACATAGTTCATTATTTTTTGTCATATTCAGATTGACCATATTAAACATGATTAGTAGTGTATCAGTTTGAATACATACTGAAATATGTACATACCTACATAATGAAAGTGCCTGAAAAGATTGGGAATCTTTTTGTTTATTTAGACAGTTGGCTTCATTTAATTAAATAGATGTTAGCATTATAAGAAATAGCATCCCAAATTTTTAAGATTTGCCCATGTCTGTTCACAAACTTGTGAGGTATATTTATTTGTATGAAATGTCATAGTTTAACAGTTATAAGTAATGATTTGTCTTAATTTGAGTGTAATAATTTACACTTATGATTTGTCTTAATTTGAGGCTGGAATTTGTTTTTGTCATTGTTAACATTACATGGTTTTTTATCTGTACAAATTGTTGAGATTCCTCTTTGTAGTGAATTCAAGGATTATATTATGTTACCAATACAGTTCATAGAGAATATACATCAGGAACATAGGTTTGTCAAAATGTTTAAGGTAGTTGATAATTTTCATAGGAAAACTAATTGAAAGGTTATGATCAATAAACTTAAATATATTTCAGTAAGTTCTTATAGACCAGTGAGTGTCTTGGAAGCATGGTAACTTACTTTAACTGCTACTAAATTAGCTTTAATCTCTTTGTAGAAAATATGTAGAATTTCTTGGCAACATTATAAACTAATTGTATGTTTTTATGCTGTATCAGAAAAATAATTGGAATGTGACTCTAGAGACTACATAATGCAAATATAGCACATCTTATTTTCACTTAGACAAGTTAAATGAACTGTAGGATGAATTCGTTATGAATATAATTATTTGGTTGGTAAAGCGCGTACCACAAGTGCCTTCTGCAGAGTTTATCATTAAATAATTTCTAAAACAAATACTAAAGCATTTGTTGCCAATAGATATATATTCAGAGTATTATTTTAAATAAATACAGGTTATATTATTTAAAAATTTTAGCATCCTTAATGTAGACTCTTCCAGAACTTTAGCAGTTATCTTAAATTCCAACATGTTGTTTTAAATCTTATAATTTTGAATTTAAAGGACCTTAAGAAGCTATGTAATCCAGTTTCAAAACTTTACTGCAGTTGAAAGTCTTTATGCAAATAAACTCTTTAAGAAAATAATTTCTTTTTTTTAGAATTAAAATAGTATTTACAGATATTTTCCTAAGCATATTATATTGGAACCTAGTCAACCAAGAAATTCAGAATGAAGGCTGAAATTAAAATCTTTTTTCAAAAACATACTTTTGAAGTATGTTTTTTATCCACATGCTAGTGACCTCCTAAAAATATAACCCACCGTGACTTACGTTTAAGTTGACATTGATCAGATTCCGCTTTGGATACTTGTAATATGTACCTTTTTACTGATGTAGAGACTTATACCCTGGGCACTGTATTTAGCATTGGTGGGCAAAAAGTACTTTGAACAAACATTCCTTATGCCCTCCACCATTTCTTCCATACCTCTCATTGATGCCCTTCCTTCTACAGCACCTCCAGCACTGCTTGCAGAAGAGGAGGAAGCATTGCACTGCCCTACCTAAAGAACTGCCTCCTCCCCCTCCCCTGCAAGTGGTGCTGTAGACAGGTAAGGCACTTTGGTGCTACCCTTTTTCTGCAAGACCTAACTTCATCTTGCAAGTTCCATACTATGAATCAAGTAGCCAGTGTAAAGAGCTCTGCCCCTCCTCTGCCTCCCAAAGTGATGCAGAAGACAGGACTTGAGGAATACATTTGAAAAATAGAAAACTGTTCAGATTAGTTCATCTTTTTAAAGCCAGCAGATTTTAAATAATCCCCAAATCTGTAGACCTAGTACTATTCCATGATTGCAGAAGATGATGCATATACAGATAGAATATATGTATGTATTGAGTTTTTCATAAAGTTAATTCATTTTGAAGGATACACTGTTTTCCCATCCTATTTTTTTGTTGCTATCACTTCTGTTTTAAAATACTTGTGATAATGGATGCAAGTTAGGCTTTATTCTTTAAAAAGCCCTTTTATGGCAAAATGAAAAGTTGACAACACTGTTTCTGTCACCCTAGAAGGATCCCTATCTAAGACAGTCAAAAAGTGTAAGATCACTATTTTAGAAGATGGGAAACTGGACTATTGAAAGTTTCTCACTGGGGAGCCACTGCGAGGGGTGGTTAGGTAGTTGATTAAGAGTAGCAATATTTATGCTATGAAGAACCGTTGTAAATTCCTAGTTTTTAAAACTAGTTTGGAGAATTGAGATTTTTTAAAACTGGAAACAGTCACCTCAGTTCACACTATGGGAGACCCAGATTTCTAGAGTAGTCACAGTTGATTAGAATTTGTACATGTTCATCATTAGTCTAAATTATAGTCTCACAATTGAGGTTTTGCTTTGCAGCATTTGTCAATTTTGAGTATTGTAACTTTGCCTTTTTATTTTGTAAAAACAGCAGTTTAACCATAGGAAGGAATCTCAGACTTTTTTCTGAATTTTTTACTCTAGGTTCCATTCAGTAAGAATGTTCATTACCTGTCTTTGAATATGTGCTAGAGAAAACTAAAATTTTACCAATTTCTTATAAGTATCAAAATAATCAGATTTTCTTCTGTATTGTTAATTAGATCATTAATTTTTGCTGCATAATTAGTCCCTTGAATACATCTTGAAGTATGAAATGTTAATTAAGTCTTAGTTAAAATTTGTGATCGCCATAATACTATGTAGATGTGTATGTTAATAATGCAACTTCATCTGAGTTATGATTACATATACAAAATAAAAATATAACATTATCAGTATCTACGCCTGGTAAAAATGGCTTTTTTTTATCGTTTTACTTCTTCTGTCACCTGATTTTGGCCAAATTTTTACATTTAATATATTATTTTGAGTTAGGATAACAGACAATAAATAGAATTTTAAAAATCCTTTCCTAAATTAAATATGTTGTCACGTTTTTATGACTTGACTGCATAATTTATTCAAGTTATTGAACCGATCCACTTCCTACTGTCTAGAAATTTTTAAGAGCAGTGCTTGATAGGAAGAAATAAATGTTGTCTATGTGATAAAAAAGTGGTCTTTAATTAAACCCTGAGTATCAACATCAGCATTTCTAAAGTATCATTAAGCTATAATGGGTGATGTAACAGGGTAATCAGGTAAGGATTAGTGAAGTTTTTTTTCTTTTTTGTAGTCATTTTAGAAACAATTTGGATAATTAAAAAATTAATAGAGAACCTTTATTGCTGGATTGATTGATTGATTGATTGATTGATTGATTTATTTATGTACACAATGTCTTGACTCCTGTATTTAGAAAATCATCTCACAGTATTGCTGCAATAAATCCTTTTTGAACCATAGGTGCATTAAAGTAGTACTACTGATTTTAAAAGATATCCAAAGAAGTATTTGTGTAGTACAAAGAAAGAATTGTTAAAAAAAAAAAAAGGAATCTTAGAATTGTAGGTCTAGTTTTCCTTTGATACTGATTGCCAGTGTGCCTGACATATTAGTTACCTTCTTTGATCTTCCTTTGAAATCTTTTTTATAAAATAAGGTGATTGGATTAGATGATTTCTGTGATATATATGATTCCAAATAGTTAATAATACAAGTTGGAAAAACAAAGTAGCTAATAAAAATATCCTTGGAAAAATAAAGTTTTTCTTTAGACGTATCCATTCATTCCCATGTGATACAAGTTTATATACATCAGAATGAAGGAGAACATCCTGAGATTTAATATTCTTCAAATATTTTATACTGGACCATTATTATACATTCTGTGTTAGCATGGTTGTAGTTTGGTCCAGTGTATCCATTTCCAATTTTCATTTTCTACATATTTTACCACATTGGTATATGTCCTTACTTATGCCTACTTTTATTTAATAAAAGCCTTATGAGGGGCGCCCAGGTGGCTCAGTCGATTAAGCCTCTGCCTTCAGCTCAGGTCATGATCCTTGGGTCCTGGGATCAAGTCCCGCATTGGACTTGCTGCTCAGAGGGGGGAGTCTGCTTCTCCCTCTCCCTCTGTTGCTCTCTGTCTCATTCTCTGTTTTAAAAAACAAAGCCTTATGAAATGTTTTTCAGTGAATACAGTTCTTGCTGCATAACAAATGACCACAAAACTTAGAAGCTTAAAACAGTAGATAACTAATATATAGTACTAATGGTTCATTTACTGTAAAATACTTGCTTTACTAATTCAGTAGTATTTTCTTCCATTTATTAAACGTCATATGAAATTTCTAATATTAGTAACATACTTTTTCTTGAAAGTGGTGCACAAAACTGTGGTGTTTTAAGATGCTATTTAGTATATAGACATCTTTAATGAGAGAAAATTTAATTCATATTAAATTGAAATGTTTATAAAAGCAGTGTTTTAATCATACTTTTTTTTAAAGAAATGAGAGCAGTTATTTTTTTTTAAGATTTTATTTATTTATTTTAAAGGGATAGAAAGCACAAGTGGGCAGAGCGGCAGGGAGAGGGAGAAGCAGGCTCTCCGCTGAGCAGGGAGCCCCACGTGGGGTTCAGTGCCAGGATGCTGGGATCATGACCTGACCCAAAGGCAGCTGCTTAACCAACTGAGCTACCCAGGCGTCCCAATCATACTAACTTATTTATTATTTCATAGATAAGCAAAAGGTTTACAAATTGAACTAAATTGAATTTGTATTATTCTTACTATTCTTACTATTCTTACTATTGATTTCCATGAATTTTAATGAGTGCAGTTGCTTTTGTGAGAATTCTTGTACTTTACAGTTTAAATCAATATTACTAGATTTTTAAATCAATTTTACTAGAGTCAAAACATGTAGGAATTATACTTAAAATACTTAATTGCATATCATAGACTATAGTTTTATAACCTTTTTTAATACTATAAAAAGTCCTTATGAGTGTGATGCCATTTCTATTACATATGTAGTAGACTTTAAACGTTGATAGGTCTTTGCTGTGAGAAAATAAAAATTAAGAAATTTCTTCCTTCACCTCACAAAAATGTCTCCTGCTTGTTTCAGTTTGACATCATCTTATGACTTTTATTTTCCTGAGAAATAGGTTTTGTGATTACTTTAATAACCAAGCATTCCAACCAATCGATAAGCCATTTATTTACATAAAATGTCACTTGAAAATGATCTAGTTTGTTTCTGATTTTTTTCTATATTCTCTCCTTTAAATCGTATCCTTAAATTTAGTCCCCAAGTATTAGAATTTTTGATCAGGAGTACTTTGAATTATCCAAGTGATTTTAATGATAAGAAATTTAAGTGTAGACTTAATAACTAATTACTGATAGTAATTTATAAAAATACTAAAGTGTTTTTCTTGCCATCCTTTTTTTAACAGGTGAGTGTGGTCCAAGATTCAGTAAATATATCAGGACATACTAATACAAATACCTTGAAGGTGCCTGAATGTCGACTAGCAGAAGATTTAGGTAATCTCTGGGAAAACACAAGATTTACAGATTGCAGTTTTTTTGTGAGAGGACAAGAATTTAAAGCTCATAAATCTGTACTTGCAGGTACTTTCAACTTTTGGGTAATATTGTACATTTTTTCCATAAATCTGTGCATTAAATAATGATGCTTAATCTTGTTACAGCTCGATCCCCAGTTTTTAATGCAATGTTTGAACATGAAATGGAAGAAAGCAAAAAGGTAAACATGGTTTAAAGGCTAACATTTAATTTGTGCTAATGTAGAATAATGAAATGTGTATTTTGAAAGTTAACAGTGCATGTTCTCATTGTTACATTATGATTTTAGAAATAGAAGGATAGGAAAAAAATAGGGAAAAAATGTGTTCTGTAGTAGAACAACAGATGGAGCCTAATGTGGGTGAATATTCCAAATAATGGATATTTTGATGTCCATCTGGTGGCAAAATAAGTGGGTAGTTGTTATCCAAAAGGGTGATTCTGGTCCATAGCTATTTGAGAGTTCTGTGGTTAAGGTGTTTATTCCTCTTTTCTAGACTGTGCGTTGATTTTGCCTACATTCTTTTTACCACTAAAATAAGAAGATACTTATTAGATTTTTAAAAACTGACATAAATTACATCCATGTTATTATATATTTACTGTAATCAATATATTACCTCTTTGGTTTTCCCAAATGTTTCTCCTTCACCTGTCATCTTGAAATGTAGTCAGATTAAAGATCAGAGATTGGTTCTTTGCTGGGAGCCTTCATGCTCTAACTGGATAACTCGAAAGTTTATTTATGTGGCTCTCCTTCATTCTTTCTGTAGAACTAAAGGCTGCAGCAAATGGCTGCTTTCTTTCCTTGGATTGTTGTTCTGCCAGGTACTATGATTAGCCTTCTGCTCACTTCCACATAAGGAGACAGGAGTAATGTCAAATGTTATTGTCAGCAAAGGGTCAGAAAAATTTGGTATTGTTTAGTGTTAGCTGTTTAGCTTCATTGATCCCTTGAGAGAAACCAAATACAAAGATGTAGGAGTAAAAAAGGAATTACTGCTCCTTGGATTTGAGTGTGTTCTGAGCAAAGAGATAATATGCCAGTAGATAGTATGGCATGTCATTTTTGCAAAAAGGAGCATTCCAAGGTAGTAGGCTATGGAATTATTTGAAATACCTGACCCTACTTGTGCTTAAAGCTGGGAATAGCACTATTGGTTATGGGGTCTTAGGCATTGTACTATGACCTTGAAATTCAACAAAGAAAATTTAATAGCTGTCTTCTTCTAAGATACAGGTTAAAAACTGAACACATATATTTTGTTTGGCCTAAAGGCTTTCGGGGGTTTTTTTTGTTTGTTTTTTTGGTTTTTTTTTTTACTCTTTTTAACTGAGGTTTTATATACCTACGTGGTAGTGCTTGACTGGGTATACTTCTGTTAAACCTCCTGCTTCACTTGGCCTGCTTAGCTTACTGAAGATTTACTTACCTCCATTTTAAAGTGAGTTTAAAATAGAGCACTTGGATGCAAATTTAGTTAAATTATTATCAGAGTTTTGCTTTGGTTCATTTGTGCATATGAATGTTCTTTGAGTATAACTATTT
The DNA here is from genome assembly GCF_002007445.2 of Ailuropoda melanoleuca. NCBI lineage: Eukaryota > Metazoa > Chordata > Mammalia > Carnivora > Ursidae > Ailuropoda > Ailuropoda melanoleuca. Next base: position 110,951,976 of record NC_048219.1, read on the forward strand.
TATGTTGTTTTCAATATCAGAATCGAGTGGAAATAAATGATGTAGACCCTGAGGTTTTTAAAGAAATGATGAGATTCATTTACACAGGGAAAGCACCAAACCTTGACAAAATGGCTGACAACTTGTTGGCAGCTGCAGACAAAGTAAGTAATTAGGTCTTAAAAAATCTGAAAAATCTCCTCAAGCTTGTTGTATCTAGAAAGCTATCAAATGAAAAGCCCAAATAACTTAAAATATTGAAGAATTAATTTATACTATTTATAGATGGCTCTTGAGGATATTATGAAATAGCATAGTGGAGATATTATGAAAAGAGATTTTTTTTTAATCAATAAGGCATAAAAATATCTTGAACCAGTTAGAATATATAAATAAAATAAAATAATAAAAAAGAAAATACTGGATTTTTTCCTAACTTAATTCCCTGTATTCAGAGATTGATTTTTTAACATAATAGCACAGAAAGAGAAAAAATGTTAATTTTATAATGTTCTTTTATAATGGCGATTTAAAGCCCACAGCTGATATCATTCTCAGTGGGGAAAAGCTGAGAGCTTTTCCCTTAAGATCAGGAACATGAAAAGGATGCCCACTCTTACCACTGTTGTTCAACATAGTACTAGAAGTCCTAGCATCAGCAATCAGAAAAACACAAAGAAATAAAAGGTATTCAGATTGGCAGAGAAGAAGTCAAACTCTCTGTCTTCACAGATGACATGATACTTTATGTGGAAAACCCAAAAGACTCCACGCCCAAATTACTAGAACTCCATACAGCAATTCAGTAGTGTGGCAGGATACAAAAATCAATGCACAGAAATCAGTTGCTTTTACTATACACTAACAATGTAACTGTAGAAAGAGATATTAGAGAATCGATTCCATTTAGAATAGCACCAGAAACCGTAAGATACCTTGGAATAAACCTAACCCAAGAGGAAAAGATCTATACTCTAGAAACTACAGAACACTTATGAAAGACATTGAATAAGACACAATAAGATGGGAAAACATTCCATGCTCGTGGATTGGAAGAATAAACATTGTTAAAATGTCTGTGCTGCCCAGAGCAACCCATAATTTCAATGCCATCCCAATCAAAATACCAATGGCGTTTTTCAAAGAGCTAGAACAAACTATCCTAAAATTTGTATGGAACCAGAAAAGACCCCGAATCGTCAAGGAAAATGTTGAAAAAGAAAAACAAAGCTGGGGGCATCACGTTGCCTGATTTCAAACTATATTACAAAGCTGTGATCACCAAGACAGCATGGTACTGGCACAAAAACAGACACATAGATCAGTGGAACAGAAAAGAGAGCCCAGATATGGACCTTCAGTTCTATGGTCAACTAATATTTGACAAAACAGGGAAAAATACCTAGTGAAAAAAGTCTGTTCAATAAATGGTCCTGGGAAAATTGGACAGCTATGTACAGAAGAATAAAACTCGGCCATTCTCTTACACCATACACAAAGATAAACTCTAAATGGATGAAAGACCTTAGTGTGAGGAATCCATCAAAATCCTAGAGGAGAACATAGGCAGTAATCTCTTTGATATTGGCCACAACAACTGCTTTCAAGACATGTCCCCAAAAGCAAGGGAAACAAAAGCAAAAATGAACTTTAGGGGCTTCATTAAGCTAAAAAGCTTCTGCACAGCAAAGGAAACAGTCAACAAAACAAAGAGACAACCCATGGAATGGGAGAAGATATTTGCAAATGACATTATAAATAAAGGGCTGGTATCCAAATCTATAAAGAACTTCTCAAACTCACACCCAAAAAAACACATAATCAAGTCAAAAAATGGGCAGAAAACATGAAGAGACACTTCTCCAAAAAAGACATACGAATGGCTAATAGACACATGAAAAAATGTTCAACATCATTAGCCATCAGGGAAATTTAGATTAAAACCACATGGAGGGGCGCCTGGGTGACTCAGTTGTTGAGCGTCTGCCTTCGGCTCAGGGCGTGATCTGGCGTTCTGGGATCGAGCCGCACATCAGGCTCCTCTGCTGGGAGCCAGCTTCTTCCTCTCCCACCCCCCTGCTTGTGTTCCCTCTCTCGCAGGCTTTCTCTCTGTCAAATAAATAAATAAAATCTTAAAAAAAAAAAAACAACCCACATTGAGATACCACCTTACACCAGTTAGGATGGTAAAGATTAATAATAATAAGGCAGGAAACAACGAATGTTGGAGAGGATGTGGAGAAAGGGGAACCCTCTTAAAGTGTTGGTGGGAATGCAAGGTGTTATAGCCACTTTGGAAAACAGTATGGAAGTTCCGCAAAAAGTTAAAAATAGAGCCACCCTATGACCCAGCAATTGGGGTATTTACCCCAAAGATACAGATGTAGTGAAAAGAAGGGGCACGTGCATCCCAATGTTCATAGCAACAGTGTTCACAAAAGCCAGACTGTGGAAGGAGCTGAAATGCCCTTCAGACAAATGGATAAAGAAAATGTGGTCCATATATACAATGGAATATTACTCAGCCATCAGATTGAATGAATACCCACCATTTGCATAGACATGGATGGAACTGGAGGGGATTATGCTAATTGAAATAAGTAAAGCAGAGAAAGACAGTTACATCGTTTCACTTACATGGTTTCACAATTACATGGCTTCACTTACATACTTTGACTTATATGGTTTTCATATAAGGAATAGCATGGAGGACATCAGGAGAGGGAAAGGAAAAACAAAGGGGGGGAATCAGACGGGACACTGTGGACTCCAGGAAACAAGCTGAGGGTTTCAGAGGGAAGGGGGGGGATGGGTTAGAATGGTGATAGGTAGTAAGGAGGGCATATATTACAATGAGCACTGGGTGTTATATGCAAACAATGAAGCATGGAACACTGCATTAAAAACTAATGAAGTACTGTGTAGTAACTAACACAATAAAAAAATTTTTTAAAGATTAAAAAATTACAAAAATACACTTTAAAAAATTATAAAAAATGAAAAATTTTATGTATTAGAACACCCATGAGTGGGGGTGGGGAAGGGGCAGAGAGAGGGGGAGACGCAGACTCCCCACTGAGCAGGGTACCCAACTCGAGACTTGATCCCAGGACCCACCCTGAGATCATAACCTGAGCCGAAGTCAGATGCCCTAATAACTGAGCCACCAGATACCCCTGTAATGTTGATTTCTCAGTTTGAGAAACAATGCAAAAATACCAGAAAATCTCAAAGCCAGTAGTTCTCAATCCTGTAAGCACACTGGGAGGTTTTTCTGAAAGTATTGATGTTCATGCCACTTATGTTAATGTATATAATATGTAAGTTTATGCATATACCTATGTGTGTGAATATTTGCATGTATCTGTACATACACACATACACAAACACACGGAGAGGGAAAAAGAGTGTGTGATATTGTACTTTTTAAAAAGATTTTATTTATTGACAGCACAAGCTGGGGGAGTTGTAGAGGGAGAGGGAGAAGCAGGCTCTTGTTTCTTACGTTGTTGATTTTAGCCATTCTGGCAGGTGTGAGGTGATAATCTCATTTCAGTTTTGATTTGAATTTCCCTGATGATGAGTGATGTTGACCATCTTTTCTTGTGTCTGTTGGCCATCTGGATGTCTTTGGGAAAATGTCTGTCTATGTCTTCTGCCCATTTTTAAATTGGATTATTCTTTTTTGGGATGTTTTATAAGTTCTTCATATATTTTGGATATTAACCCCTTACTGGATATATCATTTGCAGATGTCTTCTCCCATTGTGTAGGTTGCCTTTTAGTTTCGTGGATTATTTCATTTGCTGTGCAGAAGCTTTTTATTTGGTTGAAGTCCCAATACTTTACTTTTGCTTTTGTTTCCCTTGTGCTAGGAGACATATGCAGAAGGAAGTCGCTACGGCCTGTGTCAGAGAGATTACTGCCTGTGTTCTCTTCTAGGATTTTTGTGGTCTTAGGTCTCACATTTAGGTCTTTCATTTTGAATTTATTTTTGTGTGTGGTATACATAAGTGGTACAGTTTTGATTCTTTTGCACGTTGCTGTCCGGTTTTCCCAACACCATTTGTTGAAGACACTCTCTTTTTCCCATTGGATATTCTTTCCTGCTTTGTTGAAGATTAATTGACATATAGTTGTGGGTTCATTTCTGGATTTTCTGTTCTGTTCCATTGATCTATGTGTCTGTTTTTGTGCCAGTACCATACTACTTTGATTATACGGTTTTGTAATACAACTTGAAGTCCAGAATTGTGATGCCTTCAGCTTTGCTTTTCTGTTTCAAGATTGCTTTGACTATTCAGGGTCTTTTGTAGTTCTATATGTTTTATGATTGTTTGTTCTAGCTCTGCAAAAAATGCTACTGATATTTTGATAGGGATTGCATTAAATGTGTAGATTGCTTTGGGTAATATAGACATTTTTACAATGTTTGTTATTCCAATCCATGAGCATGAAATGTATTTCCATTTCTTTGTGTCATCTTAATTTTTTTTATTAGTGTGTTATATTTTTCAGAGTACAGGTCTTTCACCTCTTTGGTTAGGTTTATTCCTAAGTATCTTACTGTTTTTGATGCAGTTGTAAATTACATTGATTCCTTAATTTCTCTTTCTGCTGCTTCATTATTGGCATCTAGAAATGCAACAGGTGGGGCGCCTGGGTGGCTCAGCAAGGTTAAGCGTCTGCCTTCGGCTCAGGGCGTGATCCCTGCATTATGGGATCGAGCCCCACATCAGGCTCCTCCGCTATGAGCCTGCTTCTTCCTCTCCCACTCCCCCTGCTTGTGTTCCCTTTCTCGCCGGCTGTCTCTATCTCTGTTGAATAAATAAATAAATTCTTAAAAAAAAAAAGAAAAGAAATGCAACAGGTTGTTGTATGATGATTTTGTAAATCATGCCTCAGTTCTAGCAGTTTCTTGGTAGAATCATGTCTTATGCAAATAGGGAAAGTTTTATTTCTTCCTTGCTGATTTGGATGCCTTTTATTTCTTTTTGTTGTCTGATTGCCATGGCTAGAATTTCCAGTACTGTGTTGGTGAAAGTGGACATCCTTGTCTTCTTGTTCCAGACCATAGGGGAAAGGCTCTCGCATTTTCCCCCAAAGAGGATGTTAGCTGTGGGGTTTTCACATATGGCCTTTATATGTTGAGGTGTGCCCCCTTTAAACCTAATTTGTTTAAGGTTTTTATCATGAATGGATGTTGTACATTGTCAGATGCCTTTCTGCACCTATTGAAATGATCATATGGTTCTTATCCTTTCTTTTATTAATGTGATCTGTCATGTTGATTGATTTATGAATACTGAACCACCCTTGCAGCTCAGGAATAAATCCTACTTGATTGTGGTGAGTTGTTTTTTTGTTTTGTTTTGTTTTGTTTTTAATGTATTGTCGGATTCAGTATCCTACTGTTTTTTTGAGGATTTTTGCATCTCTGTTCATCAGGAATATTGGCCTGTAGTTCTCCTTTTTAGTGATATGTTTTTCTGGGTAATATTGGCCTCATAGAATGAATTTGGAAGTTTTCCTTCCTTTTCTATTTTTTTAGAATAGTTTGAAAAGAACAGGTATTAACTCTTCTTTAAATGTTTGGTAGAATTTGCCTGTGAAGCCATCTGATCCTGGACTTCTCTTTGTTAGCAGTTTTTGGGTTACTGATACAGTTTCTTTGCTGGTTACCAGTCTGTTCAAGTTGTCTATTTCTTCCTGTTTTAGTTTTGGCAATTTATATGTTTCTAGGAATTTATCCATTTTTTCTAGGTTGTCCAATTTGTTGGGCATATAGTTTTTCATAACATTCTCTTAAAATTACCTGTATTTCTGTGATTTTAGTGGTTATTTCTCTTCTCTCTTTGTGATTTTATTTGGGTCCTTTCTCTTCTCTTTTCTTTTTGATAAGTCTGGCTAGAGGTTTATCGATTCTGTTAATTTTCCCCAGCTCCTAGTTTCTGTTGATCTGTTCTATTAGGGTTTTTTGGTTTTGTGCTTTGTTTTTAGTTTCTATATCATTTATTTCTGCTTTAATCTTTACTATTTCCTTCCTTCTGCTGGCTTTAGGCTTTGTTTGTTATTCTCTATCTAGTTCGTTTAGGTGATAAGTTAGGTTATTTGAGATTTTTCTTGCTTCTTGAGGTAGACTTGTATATTGCTATATACTTCCCTCTTAGGACCAGGACTGTTTTTGTTGCATCCCAAAGGTTTTAGACCATAGTGTTTTCACTTTCATTTGTTTCCATGTATTTTTTTATTTTTAATTTCTTCTTTGAGTTCCTGGTTGACCCATCATTGTTTAGTAACATGTTGTTTAACGTCCTTGTATTTGTGGTCTTTCCAGATTTTTTCTTGTGGTTGACCTTTAGTTTCATAGCATTGTGGTCAAAAAAGGCACATTGTATGAGTTTAGTTTTCTTGTATTTGTTAAGGCCTCTTTGTGGGCTAATTTGTGATTATTCTGGAGAGTGTCCCATGTGCACTTGGAAAGTATGTGTATTCTGCTCTTTCAAGATGGAATGTTCTGAATATATCTGGTAAGTCCATCTGGTCCAGTGTGTCATTCAAAGCTGTTGTTTCCTTACTGATTTTCTGTTTAGATGATCTGTCCATTGATGTAAGTAGGGTGCTAAAATATCCTATTATTTTATTATTATCAATGGGTTCCTTTATGTTTCTTATTGACATTAACGTATTTGGGTGCTCCCATGTTTGGTGCATAATTATTTACAGTTGTTGTATCTTCTTGTTGGATTGTCCCCTTTATAGTATAGTGTCCTTTGTCTCTTGTTACAGTCTTTATTTCAAAGCGTAGTTTGATGTAAGTATCAACTACTCTGGCTTTCTTTTGACATTCATTTGCATTGTTAATTTTCTCCATCCCCTCACTTTGAATCTGCAGGTGTCTTTAGATCTAAAATGAGTCTTTCATAGGCAGCATATATGGGTCTTGTTTTTTATCCATTCTGACACTCTGTGTCTTTTGATTAGAGTATTAGTCCATTTACATTCAAAGCAATTATTGAGAGCTATGTATTTATTGCCATATTATTACTTGTTATTGTTTCTGGAGATTTTCTCTGATCCTTTGTCTTTGTTACCTTTGGACTCTCCTTTGCAGTCAAACAGTACCCTTTAACATTTCTTGCAAGGGTTGATTTAGTGGTCATGAACTCCTTTAGTTTTGCTTTTCTAGGAAACTATCTCTCCTCCTATTCTGAGTGACAGGCTTGCTGGATAGACTGTTCCTGGCTGCAGATTTTTGCCATTCAGCACTTTGAATATATCATGCCACCCTCTTCTGGCTTGCCAAATTTCTGTTGAGAAATCTCCAGCTAGTCTTAGGGGTCTTCCTTTTTAAGTTGAGGACTTCTTTTGTCTCACTGCTTTTAAGATTTTTTTTATCACTGTATTTTGCAAATTTAATTATAATGTCTTGGTGTGGGCCTGCTTTTTTTGATTTTGATGGGAGTTCTCTATGCCTCCTGGATCTGCAGGTGTGTTTCCTTCCCCAGATTAAGGAAGTTTTTAGCTGTTATTTCCTCCCTCAAGTAAATTTTCTGCCCCCTTTGCTCCCTGTTCTTCTTCTGGATTCTTACCATAGGAATGTTGTTACATTTGATGGAGTTACTGAGTTTCCTAAGCCTGTTCTCATGTTGTAAAATTCTTCCTTTTTGGTGAGTTTCATTATTTTCCATTATTTTGTCTTCTGATTCACTAATCTGTTCCTCTGCTTCTTCCAGCCTGCTGTTCATTTCATCAAGCCTGATCCTGTTCACTGTATCTTGTTCTCTGATCCTTTTTTAATTCCTTTATCTCTGTGGTAGGGGTCTCACTGATTTCTTCCATTCTTTTCTCAAGTCTAGTGAGTTTCCTTACAATCATTGCTTTAAATTCTCCATCAAGCATATTACTTACATCTGTTTCACTTTGATCTCTGGCCATGACCTTATCTTGTTCTTTCATTTTGGATAATCTTCTCATGTCTTCTCATTTTGTCCAAGTCTGGCCCTGCTTCTCTGTGTTAGAAAAATCAGTTAAGTCTCCTGCTCCTGAAAGTAATGGCCTAATGAAGAAGAGGGTTATGTAGTGCCCAGGGCCTGGCACTTCCAGGGAATGTCTCCAGTGTGCTCTGCATGCACTCTGCTATTGCGTTCTGGTTACTCTGTCCTTTAGGCCAGTTGTCCATAAGACTGTTCTTGCCTGCTGGAGGCAGTGTTTCATCCCTGACATGAACGTGGTGAGTTTTAACTATGTGTGCTCTCTGCTGCTTGTGAAATGTCACCTGATACCACTTCATCCAGAAGCGAACTACGGGCAGGGTTTGTGCTGGTCTTCTGGCAGAAAGGCCTGCTGTGCTGAGACTGATGGACACTTGACTGAGAAAGGTGGTCCTGCTAGAGTGCAACGAAGTGGCGCTTGCTGTAAGCAAGTAAGGCAGCCAATGTCAGTGCAGTGCTGGCTCTGTATTTATGCTAAGGGGTGGGGGAGTTAACTGGTGCTGGCTAGCTCCTTTGTTCTAGGAGAGGTGTCTCTGAATGCTGCCTCTTGGGGATCCTCTCAGAAAAGAGCAAATAATCTTACCCTGATGTGTCCGAGACATTCTTCAGATAGCTGTTTCCACACAGCCTGGCCCTGGGTTTTTTGTCTGTTTTCTGTCTAGGAGCAGGGCATTATCCTCCAAACTCTATCCCAGCCAAGCCCACAGACTTTTAAAACTCTAGGCTTAAAGCCCCACTTGTTGCAAGAAGTCATGAAATTCAGCTCCTCTCATTGTGCAAGCCAGTGTTTTTGGGGAAACATTCCCATTTGCTTTCCCCTGGGTGCCTCTCTCTCACTCGCTCTCTCTCACCCTTCTCCACGACCACAGCTCCTTCCCTTTCACAGCACCCATAATCTATTCTCCCCTAAACCAGGTCTCCACACTTCCTACCTTTATCAATATGGCCTCTTCTCTTCCTTTAGCTGTGGAGTTTAGAACAAACTGTCAGTCTTCCAGTCTATTTCAGGGGTATTTAGGATGATTTGATATTTATCTAGTTGTGTTCATGGAACAAGAGGAGCCTAAAGTCCTCCTACTCTGTTGCCATATTTCTCTCAAGCTGGAATCTGTTACTTTCTTAACAACTGCCCATGAACCTGTAACTATCTCAATAAAAATTTAATTTAAAAATGACATTTGCAGTAGCATCAAAAATATTAAATATATAGGCATATATCTGGCAAAAGATTTCAAAAGACTGAACTGATAATTACAATATACTGATAAGTGAAATTCAGGTACTAACTAAATAAATGGAAAGAGAAATTTTGTTCCTGAACTAGTAGTCTCAATATTAAAATTTCAGTTCTTAAAATTCACTAGTAGAACCAACATGTCCTTAGCAGGGTTTTTGTTTTGGTTTGGTTTGTTTTGACAAGTGGATATAAAATTTACGTGCAAATGTAAGAACCTAGAACAGTCAGATAACTTTGAAAAAGAAGATCAAAGTAGAGGGCTAAAACTGCATGATATTATTATAAACCTTTTAGTATGTAAGGGGCACTTGGGTGGCTCAGTCGGTTAAGCGTCTGCCTTTGGCTCGGGTCATGATCCCAGGGTCCTGGGATCGAGCCCCGCATAAGGCTCATTGCTTGGCAGGGAGCCTGCTTCTCCCTCTGCTTCTGATGCTCCCCCTGCTTGTGCTCTCCCACCCCACAAATAAAAAAATCTTTTTAAAAAATAAATAAAAGTAAATGAAGCTTTAGGATTTAAGACTGTGTTGTATTGGTAACAAGGTAGACAGCTTATTGGAACAGGATGGAAAGTACAGAAATAGACTGTCACATATGTTGATATCTATTTTTTGATAAAAGTGAAAAGATAGTTCAATGAAGAAGGAATGCAGAAACAAATGTGGTAGGTCTATACACAATGGAGTGTTTTTTAGCAATAAAAAGCATTGAACTGTTGATAAAATGGCAAAGACATGCATGAATTTCAGAATAAGTATGCTGTGTAGAAGCCAGTCAAAAATGAGTACAAATTATATGATTTCATTTATGGAAGACTCCAGAAAATGCAAACTACAGCAGTAGAAAGCCTATCAGAAGTGTAGCCTGGGGTGGGGCAAGAGGGGCGGATTACAAAGAGGAACAAACTTTTGGGGATGATAAATATGTTCAGTGTCATGATTTAATGACGGTTATATAGTATAAACTTTAAATATGTGCAGTTTGCTGTATATCAGTTACACTTCAGTAAAGCTGCTAAAGTTGTCATAATAACTGAAGAAGTGGTTATCAAAATGATTTTTTCAGCTTTATAATTCATTCTTTAAGATTGAGCAGTGAGTGGCAGCATACAGTGTACTGGCTGGTACCCTTTGGCATTTAAAATAGAGAAGAGAGATTCACTGAAAGTACTGAGCAAGAAGGGTTTTTTAAAAGAATAAAACCCTGATTTTAAAATTGACAGTATGTATTTTTCACAAATTGAAATTTTCTAAGCAAAATTAGTGTTTCTCTTGAATTCATTCATTTGTATCTTCTTAATATTAGGTTAAAATAACTTTAAGACTTCTTATTCTCAGTCATAGGGGCACCTAGGTGGCTCAATTGGTTAAGTGTCTGCCTTCGGCTCCGGTCAAGATCCCAGCATCCTGGGATCGAATCCTGCATCATCTCCCCCGCTTGTGCACTTGTGCACGCACGCTCTCTCTCTCTCTCTCTCATAAATAAATAATCTTTTAAAAAATAAAGGACTTTTTTTAATTCTCAATTCAAAGTGTAATATGCTTTAACTTTATTTTCTACATTACAGACAGCAAGTATTTTCTAAATTACAAATACCAAGTATTTAGTTTGAGTAAATCTTTAATTGTTATGTTTTTCCTTTTGGATAGTATGCACTGGAACGGCTGAAGGTCATGTGTGAAGAAGCTTTGTGTAGTAACCTCTCAGTAGAAAATGTTGCTGATACCCTTGTCCTTGCAGATTTGCACAGTGCAGAACAGTTGAAAGCACAAGCCATAGACTTTATTAATAGGTAAGCTATGCCTATATTTCAGTGGGCATGACACCTTCAACATTTTTTCACCGGACTTTTTTTTTAAGTGTGTTTAAATCTTCAATGCAGGTGCAGTGTACTTCGACAGCTTGGGTGTAAAGATGGGAAAAACTGGAACAGCAAGTAAGATGACATCAGTTTCTGACTTAAAGTTGATCTGCATACATGAAATTGTTTGCATAGCCTTTTGCTCATCTACAATAAGTATGAATCCAGATTATTAGTTATATGAAGCAAACTGCCAGTTATTTTAAAAAATAATAATTTGACTTAGTGGATTCTTGAGGCTATGCTCCCTTGTAGATCAGCTGCTAATATGAACTGGGATGGACATTTTAATTTCTTAAGCACATATGCTCATAGTATATGGCCGAGTCCAGGTATTTCAGTGGCTATTGGAGATCTTTTCCCTGCCCCTTCAGAAAGCATTTCTATAAGTATGGGAATACTCATTTTATCCTCTGAGGAGTGTTCCCTCCAGATTTGCCTAGGAAGTTTTACATTTGAATGCTCATCCACTGCTTCTTAGGTTAGCCAAGTACCTTGAATCATACGATATTTTAGACTAGCTGCCTAATATTCCCAAATAGTTCAGTTTGTTCTTCCTTTCTCTGGTAAAGCTGTAAGAGGTTTGGTAGAGGTTACATCTTTCTAAGCCTGGGGCTTCTGAATATGACCTAGAACTTATTATTCCCTTCTTATGTTTTCTTCTCTCATTTTTAGAGTGATTTGTCTACTTTTTATAATTATACATAATCCAAAAAGGTGAAGAGTTGATAGTTTGAAGAATTTGCACCTGCCTTTGATTAGTTTTTACCTATAAAGCCTTCAGTTCCATTTTCACATATTATCAAAAGTTGATATAGGTGAAAAAAAGACAGTGTTAGAGACAATAAAATGAGTGACCTAATTACTTCCCATTGTTTTCATCTGTGACTACTTTTAATTTATTGGTTGTTCTGTATATTGGTTAGTGTGTGATAATACGTTATCACGGTATATGATCCTTAAAAATGCATTTGAATCTAAAATATAACATTAGCAGTAAATGATAATTTTGTGATCCTTTGTACTTAGCCACTTTCAAGGTCTAGTTTTATTCTGTTAAGAAAATATTTTACATCGTACAGTTTTTTTCACTGTCAAAAAATACCAGTTTATTTCACATCCCCTGGAGAAGCTATTGTATGTACAGATCTTCAGTAGATATTTGTTGAATTAAATAAATGAAAATGTCAGGTATATTAAGAGGTATGTATGTGCTTCTGAACAATTAATTAAAATTACAAACATAATGACATAGAGGTAATATGATGTCAGGCAGATTGAAAAAAGTTGTTTTGTTATTTGCTGCTGTTTAGTTCCACAAACATTTACCTAGCATTTATTGTGTCTCAAGCACCATACTAAAGAATTGCATATAAAAACGATTAGGAAAAATCCTTCTCTTGAGAAATTTATCTAATGCTAAAAACTAAGCATGTGATTATAGTATTATAATGTGGTAAATAATGTGATAAAAAGATGTGTACAGGGCACTGTATAAAGGCTGGATGGTTTAGGGATGGCTTCCTGGAGATGACGTCTGAGCCTTTAAACATAAATAGGAATTAGAAAAACTAAGAAGGATATAACAGGCATTGTTAACAGAAAAGATAGCTCAACTAAAGTATAGAAACATGAAGCTGTAGGTGATCATTCATTTGACAGATATTTATATTTATTATCCATTAAATACCCTAGGCACTGTGCTTATACAAAGAATATAGTGGTGACATGACAAATGTTCCCCCTGCCTTCAAGGAGTTTATAGTTTAGCAGGAGGCAAATAGGAATTAGACAGGTAATTGAAATAAAGTGTAACAATGGATAATATATAGCATACCCATCCAAGCATATAGCAAAGGAACCTTACCAAAACTAGGGGAAGAAAGCCTTTTGGGGGAATTAATTGTATAAACACCTGAAGTATTAGTAGGAGTTACTCTGGTAAAGAAGAGGGAAGAAGTGTGAGTTTTATCAGATTGGGGAGCTCGAGCTGGTGATGGTAGTTGAGCAAGGTTAACTACGGGTAGACACATTAGAATGTTATTGGAGTAGTTCAGGAAGAGATGAAGGGTGAAATTAGACTTGATTGGTGGTAGTAGGGTCTAGAGAGAAATGGAAAGATATAATATTTTGAAAGGGCAGTCTATAATATTTGGATATTATTTGACTGGTGGATGGATACAAGGGAGAAAAGAGACAAGGATAACTAGATTTGTTGTTCAAGCAATTCAGTATTTACTCTGCATGCTCAATTGATACACAGTGAACAGTTAAGTATCAGTGTGTGAAATGCCCAAGCATGTAAGCACAGGGTGCATGGGTAGAGAGAAGAAGTAGGAAAACTTGTTTCTCTATCTGAAGAACTTGGATACAGGCAATGGGAACAGTAGAAGAGGATGAAATGTAGACCTATTTGCGTTTGAGAGGAGCAAGATAGGAAAGAAAGACAAATTAGGAGACTGTTCTGATAATCCAAATATGAGATGATGTGAACCTTGACTGGGGATTCGAAATATCTTTGGGAATTAAAATAGGGCTTTTGATAATTGATTTATTAAAGGACAGGGTCTTGGATGACTCAGGTTTTTGACTTGAATCACTGGGTGATGATGGTAACATTAGCTGTTTGGAAATGAGGGAAGAAGAATTTGGGGCGTAGAGAGAGACATGTTGAGTACTTACCTGATGATTCTGAATTTGTAGGTCCTAAGGCCCTTTGAAATAAAGAGAAAAAGTGGTTGGGAGTGTACCTTGTAGGGAGGCTTAGGTTTAGCAAATCAGTCATTATCATCATGAATGGATATGATAGAATGAGTAATGAACATTAAGGGAGAAGAGCAGAGGGCAAAAGTTGGAACTCTAGAGAAAACCTGTGTCTAACAGCCAGGGGAAACCTCTTGAAAGAGCTGGTAAAGAAATGGTAACAGTGGGAGTTAGGACTATGGAGAAAAGTATCACATACTTCCAGAGTATAGAACTTCCAGAATAATTTAATAGTTTTAGTTACAACAGAAGATACCAGTAAGGTAAAGATGGTATTTTCATGAATGCATAGGGCTTGATGACAGAGTGAGGCAAAGTGTTTAAAACATTTTGAAATTTGTAAGATTTTTTTTAAATGATACGTTTTGTAAAGTACTCTTTAATAAACATAACTTAATTTTATTTTCCAGCCAAGCAGCGGACATAATGGAAACATCAGGGTGGAAGTCCATGATTCAGTCTCACCCTCATTTAGTAGCAGAAGCCTTCCGAGCACTAGCATCTGCACAGTGTCCACAGTTTGGCATTCCACGCAAACGGCTAAAACAGTCCTGAAGTCTTCCATGAACTGTAGAAAAATGGAATTGACTTTTTTACTCCTCCAGGTCCAGAAGGATTCTGATATACAAACCATAAGCAAGAGTTGTTTCTGTTGTCTTGTCCACAGAACAGAAGCTGAAAAAGCATATTGCTTGCATTTCAGGTGGATAATTTATGGTTTATTCTTCAGCTTTAAATTAGACTGATTATACTCTAATTCACTTCAAGGCCTTAAATTATCTTCAATGACTTCTCTTGTTCATATAATACTTTAATTTTTTTATTGTGCCTTGTCATTTTGACTAAGGCTATGCAGGATTGCACTAGCTCCATAATGCAGTAATATTGATGATAACTGAAGATATTAAGTTTCAAAAGGATCTTCCATTAGTTTGAGAAAAAAGCAAAATGAATTTTATAGGGTTTGTCAAAGTTTAAAACTAGGTTCTTCTTAAAAGCACTTGTATTGGAGATTGCTTGATAATGTCTCCAGTCTAAGTTCTATAAATATAGGAGAACCTGCTTACCTTGAAGGTAAGTTACGGCAATACACTGCTTCAATTCTAATTTATTTTTCATTTCAGGGGGCAAATATGCAATGAGTTGGCCCAGATTTTTAGTAAAATTTGTGATGTTTGTCTGTGTTAACTGTCCAACAGACTAAGAGAAGCATAACCTTTGCTTGTGTTTTTTGTGGGTGTATTCAAGTTTACAATGATTGAGAACTGATTGAGGTGAAGATTTCAATAAAAAGCATGTTTTGTGCTGAATTAATTTTTTTTAATTTATAGTAACCTACATTTATATGAAGAATTCTGTCCATGTTGAAAGTAAGGATGACCAAATGTAAATTTAATGAGTTGGGCCAATTAAGAAAGATATATATGCACTTTTAATGTGTAATTTTTGTATGCTAAATGGTACATATATTTTTTTTGTTTTTTGAGGGTATTAATAAGGTATAATTAATTGTGTCTTAACTTTTGAAAGAATTTTTTAAGACTGATGGAAGCAATTGGGATGTTTGTGATAATAGACAAGAAAGATATCCTTGATTATAGTTAAATTGGTTTGAATTTCAGATATTTATTATTGAATTTATTACTGTCTTATCACACTTTGGAGAAGGCAGTTGAACAATAAACAAATCCTGGATACTCTACTCTCCTTAAAACAGTGAACTGATATTATTTGCAGACTAAGGAGAGAACCCTTAGAAATACACAGGCCACACCCTGAACCTTTTTTCCCCCTAGCTTTTCTCCTTTCTAGGTTTCAGTTACTGTACTAACATTGTGGATGATACTGAAATTCTGCATAATGTGAACAGGATAAACTATTTATAAACTGCTTTTCATGGGCCAGTTCTTTATTATAAATGAATTTAGCTTTAAACACATACACATGTTCAGTGTTTGGATAGCTCTGTTCACATGGAGGTCTGTTCTGGTGCATTGTCCCAGAGAAGTAGGAGCAATCAGTGGCAAGTCACTGCATCTGATTTCCTGTAATAGTGACAGTATGCTTCTTAGGCAAGATTTATACTTGACCACAAGGGAAAAAGTGTCACTGGAAAAAAACATATATACCTATATATTCACATATATACTTTATTCTCCAGATTAAAATTTGGATGATGTGTTTATTTAATTTTTGAATTTAGGACAAAAGGAGAAAAATGAAGCCTGAGGTTTTAAAATAGATTTTATTTTTGTTATCTCTTTGTTAGGTATTCACTGAAGCAATCTTAATATAAACAAACACTGTCATATAAGTATTTGTTATCCACAACAAACTGTAGTTTGAAAAGATCATATTTTGAGATAATTTCATTTCTTTCTGTGCAGTTTAATTGGAATCTTCCTTACGTTAACTTATATTTGAAATTGGTAAAATCCATTGGGATTGAAGGATTCTTACATGTTATTGGACTCCATCCTGTGTAAGAATACTTTAGGGAGCAGAACCCAACTTCCTTAACTGGATTGAGTCCATTAAATTTACAATGTACAAATTTAAAACACACACATACATGCACAGGTTGTTTTTAAAAATTTGCCAGGGTCTTTAAACAAAATTCCTCAGGCTATAGAACCTTGTTTTCAAAAAAGTACTGGTAAATCCGTTTATATCAAATGCACCCAGGCTCATTGTGAATTAATTCACTGCTTCCATCTACATTTCTAATGATAGTGACTTCAGTAATAACACCCATATAATGAACACTGCGGCTTGCTCCTACCTACTTACTTTAGTTTTTCTTGCAGATCTAAAGGGTTTTATTATAAAGTTGTTTTTTGCTTTTTTGAAGTTTGGTAGCACATTTTGTACCAAAAACGTCAAACACTGTGCTGTGAGAATATCCACGTTTGTAAAAATGTCCACTTTTCAGATAATATAATGCCTACTATTATACTAACAGAATCGTATCATAGTTGATTTATTTTTTTTATTTATTATGGGGTTTTTTTTTTTTTTGGTATTATGGGTTCTTGAGGCAATGAAAAAAAAAAACCTAATGTATTCTGACGTGAGTGCTCTAATTTTTCATTTTGAAACTACACACATTGTCTTCAGTAGGCACAGATTCTGTCCTGAGCAGTTTTGCCTTACATCAGCCTGCTCTTGTTTCCCTTTTGTCACCTAAACAGAGCTTTTCCTTAGAAAAGTAGTGATTGGTTTTAAATGTTACATGTTATCAAAGTAACCATTGGAGATCTGTTCATTAGCTTGAGATACAGAAACACTGTATTTGTGCCTTTTTCATTTTTAAATTTTAACATATATTGGTATTTAGAGCACAAATATGAAGGTGCCATAATGTTATGGCTTGCCATTGTTACCTCCTTGAAACTTGTGTGTCATTGTCTTGAAATAGTAATTGGAGAACCATGCATGTATTATGTCATTTGGACGTGTGTGTGTATGTGTACACGTACTTGTGTTTGCTTGGACTTGCGTGTGGTATGTTCAGAAGAGTGAATTTCTGAAAATAGGACTCAGTTAAATGTTGAAAATTCAGGTTAGTTGGAATATTTCATTAAATGTGCTTATTTGGGGGGTCAGTTGATAGGAAATTATAATTTTCAAAAATGTGACCATTTACTGCATGATGAAATGTGAAACCAGTGCCTTTTTAGGACATCAATTTTAAAGTTAAGTTTTAAAATATTCACAAAGATCTCTTAAAAACTTGTCATGAGCATTATTAGCTTATTTTTTAAACTAGACCTCAGTTAGAATTTAAATTGCCAAAATATAATTACTGATTTATTTACCCATTTAAGTTTTGTGCATAAATGTAAAAACTAAGTACAATTTTTTATGAAAATGTGGATCATATACACTACCCAGTGTTAATAAATTAGAACACTAGAGACTTCAGTAAATTGTTTTGTTAAAATCCAACTCAACAAGCTTTCCTCATAAGGTATTTGAAAGGTGAATTATTCTGACTTGGACATTCTTGCTCTTTGGATAAAATAAAAATATTCAATGTATTCTTGCAAAAGGAGGTGGGTGGGTGGGTTTTACTGTTTTCAGATTATAAAGACAGCACTTTCAGCACATAAGAGTATTTTGCAAACCTCTTTTATACAGATTATGAGCTCTACTTTATTTAAGTGTTCATGGAATGATGTCAATTTTAGGTCTAGTTCAACAAATATTGAGTGCCTACCATATGCAAGACTTCCTCTTCACTAGGAATGAAATCACCACACCGTGTCTTCTGTTTGCAGTATGTGGACTTTATGTTTAAAAAGGAATTCTTATATTTAAATCTTATTCTGTTTGAGTTTATCGTTGTATACTGTAACCCAGTTAATTTCACATCCAGTTTTTTAGAATGAAGATACAACTTAAGTGAGTCCCATTTTTGAAAATAAAATTCTAAAATTATTTAAGAATTAATTCTGGGGGAACTTGATTTTCAAGATTCAAATGTGTAAAGACTTATATGAACTTTTCAGCCTCATTTTTAATCAGCTGATGTTAATGATGAGATACATACTTTTTGTATCTTGTTGCTGAAAATATTTTTTGCATTTCAGCACGTTGAGTTAAAATAAAGTTTTTACTACTTATTCAGAATTAATTGGTTTATTTTGTGTTTATTTGAAAATATGAACTTTTTCATTTTCAGATTGCTATGATGCTTTGCAAAAGAGCCATGTGTTTGATGTTGTAACTTTAAATTATGCATAGTAGTTGTCTTTCCTACAGAGGAAAGCTACTATTTTTTGGAACCTACTAAAGACTTACTCCTTAACTGTGAGAAATACCTATATTTGCTTTGATGTATGCATTATCAATATTGAAAGATTTATGCTAATGTCACGTAACTTTAATATAATACTTAAAGATCACCTTTCCCTGGTCCTCCTGTCCCTTCTTTAATTTTAACTGGCAAGTTAATTATTGCTGCCATCAAAAAGGGCAGAATTGGGTCAGTGCATTCCTGGCCTCGTTTAGTAACAGTAACACAATTAGTGCATGAAAATTATGGCCAAAGTGGCAGTAGTATGAATGCACAGTGAGAAACCTTCCATTCACCCAACACACATACACATGTATGCATATACTAAATTACCCTTAGAAGAATCAAAGAAGGATTGAATAACTTAAATAGGGCAGGTAGTGGTCATATTCTAAACTTTAAATGAATTATGTATAACCATTCCCCTTCTACTCTGCAGCAGCCAACACTCTGAATATATTTTTTAGAACATTGGAATGTAGTGTTTCCTCAGTTCTACCACCCAAGAATCATTTATTTCTAAGAGAATGCCAAGAGTGTTATTCGTTTTGATCACTACTTTTAAAGAGAAGACACACTTGCATGTAATAATGTTGTTGCTACTTTTTTGGTATCAGAGAGATTTGCATGTATCTGCAGTGGATAGTAGCAAAGAAGTTTGTCCTTTCTGTTATGAATGCTTCCTTTTCACCTCTTCTTCTATTGCCTTCCATCCGTAATTTTTTGTAAAGGATTCAGGTATGGCCAAACAATTGCAGGACTTAAGAATAACAATACAGCACACCAAAAAACAAAACACAACAAAAAAGTGTCCTGACAATTCTGATACTCACTTTGCTCTAAAATAGATTCACTGCCATAGCAGGTTATTAGAATGTATGCTTAATTTTAGCTAAAAAGTTGTGCAGTTCATCTAAATGGAATGGGCAGAAATGAGGAAAAATAAAAATGACGTGCATCTGAAAAAGAGGAGAAAAATTAGATGCATCAAACTTGATAAATACCAGAAATGCAAAGCAGAAATTTGAATCAATAGAAAGCAAGGCTCATAAATGCTCCCAAATCACAAAGACAAGAATAGATGAAAATAAAGATGATTCAGTTTAATTTCTATATCCAAATAATGAGTGCCATTGTACCGAACTTGATAATATAAA
Source organism: Ailuropoda melanoleuca (assembly GCF_002007445.2). Classification (NCBI taxonomy): domain Eukaryota; kingdom Metazoa; phylum Chordata; class Mammalia; order Carnivora; family Ursidae; genus Ailuropoda; species Ailuropoda melanoleuca. The sequence continues at coordinate 110,971,762 of NC_048219.1, forward strand.
CAAAATATAAATAGCCCATATCCTCATAAGTATATTCTTGAAGTAAGCACAGTTACATAATATAATATGTATGTGAATTGTGATAGGAGTGCAAGAGTGCCACTTAATCTGGGACGGGGATGGAGATCCCAGATGTCCTCTGAGGAAGCGATGTCTAAATTGAAATTGAGTGGAAGTTAGGCAGCTTAGTGGGAGTGTCATCCAACCCATTATGTGAAATCCCAGAGGTTGACCAAGATTCATAGAAAATGTGTGTGAGAATGAAGATGAACATGGCTATATCCTTATGTGTAAGAGAAGGGAAGAGTAAACCAGAAGGTGAAGGTCATGATTTTTTTAAAGGTATTAGAGGAATCAAATTTAACCTGAGTGTTGAGGGATTTGAAGTGCGGTTATGTCATGATCAATAATCTATCAATCTTCAGATGAATTGGAGGGGGCTAGAGGAGAAGGTAAAGAGACTTCTGAAGAGATGAGGAATGCTAGTGCTCTGCTAGGCCAGGAGCACTGAAATGGAGCAAAAGGGAGAAATCTATGAGGAAATACTGCGAGAGCTTGGAAATAAATTGCGTATGCTAGAAGGAAGAGACAAGATTCAGGAGTGACTCCGAGGTGGTGTATTTGAGCAACTGGGTGGAGGGTAGTACCATTCATGGATACAGTAATCACGAGAGGAACAGCAGCTTTGAGAGAAAAACCAATTATTTTGATTTGGAGCCTGTGGAGCTTAAGATTGCTATCGGACATTCTGGTTGGGTATGTGATCCTTAAACATGAGAGTGATCTGGGTTATAAAGTCAGGAATCCTCAACATACAGAAGATAATCGGTGCATGCAGGTTAGTAAAAAAGACAGCACAGGGAAGAAACAAGAACAGAGAATAGCTTACAAAAGACGATGGCCACAAAGATAAAACCAGAAGAGTGATTCATCCCAGAAGTTGGAAAAAAGGAATGCTTCAAGAGAAGAAATGGCTAACAGCGTCAAGTGCCGAGCCGTCAAGTAGGAAGCTAGAACATGAAATTTTTGAAAGGAGACATGACAGGAGTCTGAAGTGGGGAAAGAAGTAGGATCGGAGTGAGGAAATGGATGTTCCAAGTATAGAACATAGGATGTTTGGCGAAAACAGCAAGGAAGAAACTAGCTGTGGGATGGGGTTAGGATCAGTTTTTTATTTTGCTCTCCTTTTTGGTAGGAGAAGTGTCTGTATATTAAGGTAATGATGAGGAGTCAGAAAGTAGAAAACAGATGGGATTACTGAGGTTTTAGTCAGAAGAGAAAAGAAATGGAATTAGATGCCAGACAGGAGATTGCTCCTAACATGTGCAGGGGAGAAATGATGGATGCAGAGTCAGACTTCACATTGTTTTGTTTTGGCCTGAAAGTTAATATTTTATGTCTCATTCCTTGTGAAGTCATCTATTCAGAATAAAGGGGCAGGTGATGGGTTTAGAGCAGGGGTCAGCAAATTTACTTCGTAAAGGACTTAGAAAATATTTTACCTGCTCAACCAGGCCATTGTAGCGTGAAAGCCACCATGGGCAACATGTAAACAAATGAGTGTGGCTGTGTTCCATTAGAACTATTTACAAAAGCAGGCAGTGGGCTGGATTTGACTCTTGTGCCACAGTTTGCTGAATTCAAAAGTTTGAGAAGACCAGAGGAGTAGATTGGAGACGGCGACTTTACAGAGGATGCGTTAAGGAGAACAAATGTTTGCATAATTGATATTATCAAAAAAATAATTGGAAGACAAACAGTGACTAAAGATACTGTTTTTCTTTTTTTAAAAAGGTGAATTTTGGGGTGCCTGGCTGACTCAGTTGGTAGAGCATATGCCACTTGATATCAGGGTTATAAGTTCAAGCTGCACTGATTGTAGAGATAATTTTTTTTAAAGTGAATTAGGAAATGAGAAAATTTATAGTGCTCCAGGTAGAATTCATGAACAGTTGTCCAAACCTAGACACAATGGGTGACTTGTAAATTGGAAAACTAGGTAGTGTGAGCATCCAAGAAATAAGTATTTTAAAGTCATATTTCTCTGATGAGACTTTCAGTGAAAAATATTTTTATTCAAAACTCTTAGCTGTATAGTAATTCACTTCTAACATTAACATTTAAATTATATAGTAGTAGTATATTAACACAGTGCCTGAAGCATAGGCAATGATGAATATTAATAAAAATTAATCCAATCATAGGAAGTTGAGGCTTGAAAGGACTGGCAATGAGTATTAAACTGTTAGAAGGAAGTCTAACTTATTGTAACATACACAAATATGTATGTAAAAGTTGACCACAGCCCCCTCACCCCAACCTGGTGTGCTCCCAACCCTACCTGCCCCTCCTCCTGCCCTTCAGGATGACCTATGGAGACAGCTATTAGCCTCCCGCAGAGGGGTCTTCTTGCCTTGCTGATGAACCTTGGCTGGTTTAGAAATATAAACTATATAAAATGTAAAAGTATGTTATAAATGTAAAAGTGGTCAGCTATTATAAATACAAAGGAAACCAGACAGGAGGAAGATGGGAAGTGGAATTGGGAAATTGCAAAATTCTTCCTCTTGCATAAACGGGAAGAAAAATATTTTCTTACCGATTTTTAAACTTTGAGTTATAAACATTTAAGAACTTTTTTTTAATTAAGAAACTTTAATTACATCCACTGGTAAAATTTAAAATAGGCTACATATATATCCTCCAAAACGTGTGTGTGGCGAAGTGGGGGGAAAACCAATTAGGACACCAAGAAAAGGAGAAGGCAAAGATAAAATTACAAAGATCTAGCAGAACTAGTATGACGAATGGAATAGGTTAAACGCAGCTACTGGAAGGAAAACTTATTCAGCAATGATCTCATTCAGCAGGTTGTGCTAGCTGTGAATGTAACAATGACAGAGAAATGCCCTATTCTGATGGAATTTACTAAAATCAATAATAAAATATAAGACTTGGGGAAGTAAAGGGTGTTGTGTGGCACATCTCTCAGTCCACAACTGCTAGCCAGGCATAGAGGAAGAAGAGCGTTTTTGTAAAGGAACAAGGGTGACAGCCCAAGGGTAAGAGGGAATGGTGATTTACTGAAATTCAGTAGAGCTGAAGGGTAGTGCTTTTTGTTGATGTGTATGTAGTGCCTCTGTGTGTGTGTGTCTTGTCTTGGGGATAGAAATCCAAGTGAGAGAATCCCAGTAGGACTAAGTCAGGAAAGTCCTTTTAAGTTCTAAATTGCCCAAATTGACTAGATTAAGGGAAAAAACGTAAACAATTATCAAATAATTACATACACGAAAGGCTTGGAATTAGGTTGACTTTATATGGAAATGATTTCAAACTTTCTAGAAACTGATCATTCCCATGATAACTGAATTGAAGTAAATACTGCAAAGTATTTTCTTTTAAGCTATTATAAACCAGATAACCTTAGGAAATTGTAGAAAGTAAATGAAATCATATGTATAAGACTAATGCAGCATCCTAGTGGTTAGCAGTAGCCTAGTAAATGTTCTCACCAACTGTAATTGTGGATTTGTTCATTTCTCCTTTGAGCCCTGTCAATGTTTACTTCTTGTATTTGAAGCCCTTTTTATTAGGTACATGCATATTTAGGATTTTAATGTTTTTCTAATGACTTGATCTTTTAATCATAATGAAATAGTCCTTTTTATTTCTCAGAATCCTGTCTTGAAGCCTCCTTTAGTAATATTAATGTAGCTGCATTGGCTTTTTTTTTTTTTTTTTTTTTTTTTTTTTTTTTATTCGACAGAGGTAGAGACAGCCAGCGAGAGAGGGAACACAAGCAGGGGGAGTGGGAGAGGAAGAAGCAGGCTCATATCGGAAGAGCCTGATGTGGGGCTCGATCCCATAACGCCGGGATCACGCCCTGGCCGAAGGCAGACGCTTAACCGCTGTGCCACCCAGGCACCCCTGCATTGGCTTTTTAAAGCTTACATTACCATGGTGCCTATATTGTCACTCTTTCAACTTCAACCTGTTTGTGTTTTTATATCTAAAGTGAGTATTTTGTAGACAATGTATACTTGTGTCTTATTTTTCTATCCAGTCAAATAAGTTCTGCTTTTTAATTAGTGTGTGTAAACTATAAATACATTATTTAAAGTACATTATATAATTACTGATATGTTAAAATTTGCATCTGTTGTCTTGATATTGCTTTTCTTTATTTCCCTTTTTCCCCCTTTGTTGTTCCTTTCCTGCTCTTTTTGTATTTTTTAAAAAATATTTTTAATATTTTAATTTTTTGTCGTTCTAGACATTACAGTATATATCCTTATCACAGTCTACTTGCAATTAATGTTGCGTCATTTCATTTAAACTATAAAACATGTACACCTGTTTCATTTGTCACTGCCTTATCCTTTGCACCACTCTTGACATACGCTTTACTTCAATATATACTATAAACCCTACAATATCATGTTATTGTTCTAAACAGTCAATAGCACTTTTAAAGAAATTAAAGAGAGGAAAATGAAAGACAATATTTTCTATTTACCCACATATTTACTATTCAATGCTCTTATTCCCATAAATCTGCCTTTCCATCTATTTATTGCATTTATTTAGAGAGCTCTGGAGACAGTGTTGGATAAGTTAGTGATTGATAATCTGAAAAGTAAACAAATATGCAAACAAAAATATTTGTTAACTCCTGGGAATGAAAATAGTTCTACAGAGAGGAAATGAAATCAGCATACCATGTGCCCTGCCTGAGAAGGATGTTTTTATACCAACATCATGATGGAAACACTGAATATTGTCATAACCACAAATTGTGATTTTATGCTCTTAATCTTTCTTAGTGGGAAATTAATTTAATAAATAGTCATAACAGCAAGTTGGGAGTTTGGAAATGGGAAGATAAGTTCCAGAGGGAAGCTCTGACAGTTGGCAGTTTGCCTCTGGAAAGCAAGAGTGGCAGTAAAGTAGGGGACTGCTCTTTCTCCTAACAGGTTTAAATTTACCATTTAACTTCTTATATTATATACATGTACTAATCTGATAACAAACCATTGTGAAGCTAGTGGGAATATTCCATTGAGAGGAAAAACACGAGTATAGAACAAACAGACTAATGGACCAAGTAAGACTTCTGACTACACACATTGTTGGTATGATAATCCACACAGTAAGTGGCCTTAAATACAAGAAAAGATAGTTGTTCTGGTCTGTTGAACAAGAGGAAAGGATGATAGGACCAGAGCATATGATGGTAGGTTTCTGTGTTTGGTGGTAGGAAATTGAAGGGTGTCCTGGTTCTATTATCTCTATGAAGTCAGCATGAGAGTAAAACGCAAGCCAAGTGTTACTGCTTTACCCTGAGGCCCACGAGTGATGACAATGAGAGGATTTTTTTTATGATTTAGAAAATTTCCATTCATTTTCTTTGGGTTATTTTTGTTGTCATGCTCATCCTTATAGCCTGATACTTTACTACTTATTTTGTATGTTTCCTTTCATAATTTCTCTTTTCCTTCCGCTTAGTCTCAGGTTTACTCCCCTCAAAAGCCTAGTCTTTTGAAGAGGTTCTTTGTTCTCTGAATAACCAAAGTAAGCTTTGTTTATGGATATCTGAGGACTGTTAGCATCTGCAGAAAAATTATAACTGTCTACGACATCCCTATTCGGAACTCCTGTGCTTTGAATAGCATATTGTCTAAATGTTAAAGAAGCTTGAAGTCAAACGGAGATACAAAACAAAGTCTCCTGTGCATGACTTTTCATCTTGAAGAGCCTGCGAATGTGCTCTGGGCCTAGACAAAGGATTTGGTATGCCTGAGATAGTGAATGGAGAAAGCTGCATAGACATTAAAGGATACTCAGTCTAAGCCTGATGAATAGAACTTGGGTCCACTGACATCAGTGTTTCCTGCTCTCAGCCCACATAGACATTGTTAAGTATCTGGGAGTTGGTATCACTGCAATTGAATCCTCTATTGCCTACCAGCTGTGTGTTCTTGGGCGAATTACTTAAACTCTGAGTTCATTACCCCATTTCTTAGAATGTTATTAATAACTTTATTACCTTATAGGAATGTTGTGAGGATTGAATGACAGAGTAGATATGAATGCAGCTGTCACACCTGACATGCATACAAGCACATACTTGGCCACAGGAGGAAGTCACTCTCATCACTCACCACCACCATCAATTGATCAATCCACAGTTAATCCAAACACATCTCTACTAAATTTAGGGAAACTTGCTCTTTAGAGAATCAAGTTTTTATCTTTTCAATGAGGCAATTAACAATTAACAATCAGCTTAAAATTCTGATGTGGGAAGTACGAAAACAAAATGGAGAAAGACAGGGCTAATGTGGAAGGTTAGGGAAAGGGAGAGAAGCTGGAGTTAGAGACAGAAAGAAGAGCATGAGAGCAATTATGGAACAAAGATGCTGAGGTCTTAACTTGGGTTTATGGCCATGTGTATGGACATAGAGGCAGACCCATTATTTTAAAACTGTGCTTACATGGCCAGCTTGTAAATGCGGGTTCATCATGAAACCAATAAAGCTGCAGCTTCAGAGCTCCCTCCCTTGCACAGATGAGCTCCTTCCAGGGCTCTGGGAGAAAATCTGCTAATGTGATTGCATATTCATGTGTTTCAACTGAAACTGCAAAATGTTTTAACTGTGATTGGTTAAGACTGTTGCCTTTCACTTCAACTTTGTCACTCTTCCCCTCATACAGGGTAGTGGGGGGGGGTTGGAGTGGGCACAGGAATTTTGAGGCTCCTACCAAGGAAAGATGAGTTGGGAATACATTAAGTTTGAGTTTTGTGGGCTATATGTATGTGGGTCACAAATGTTCACATACAGTTAAGTTACTGCGAGCTGTTCTGGTAGGAATGGCTTCCAGGAATAATCCTACTACCCACCATGCCACTCCCCTAAAACCTGTACAAAAAAAAAAAAAATTGCAGAATCATATGCTGTATCATGATATAAACATGTCTTATTGCACCTGGCATTGAAGTAATGGATAATGAAGGAGAAAAAATGTTTGAAAAGTATGAAGCCAAATAGCTTGTGGGAAAGTCGTCTAACTTTCAGATGTGTAAATTTTCAAGAGGCGAATTTAGTTCTCATTAATACCTAGAAAAAGAAGTTGTGTTAAGAGTATACTCAATAATGCACAATATAAATTATCAATGCATGATCATTTTTTCTCTCTTGATGGAATTTGTGTGAAATGCATCCAAATGTCTATATTTATGGCACAAAACCTATAGCAGTGTTGAAGATGTGGTACACCTGGGTACGAAGTCATGTTTTATGCATCCCAGCATACTGCATCTCATTATCAATACCAAGTTGTGAAGCTGACTTTTTTTAAAAACCATCAGTACTATAACAAATTTCATCAGCCATGTTTCAGGCTGAATTTTCTGTTACCTCTTTAAAGACAATATATCACAAAATTGTCAATATGAAGAAGTGCTCACAGGTTATGCAACTAAGAAAAAGAAGTATAGTATATGCCAGGCAATTAGTAAAAATATGGTGTTTATATTGATTCTGTGAGGTCTGTATCAGCTTTGACAAGTTTGTAATTTATTGTAATTTTGTTTTTCATTCAAAATAAATATTCACTTTTCTCACAAATTTTGTAGTAATATTTTAGTCTTTTTTCTCTTAAAGGGCTCCCTCCCCAAATTGTATAAACCTCAAACCTCATAAAACTTGACATTGCCTGTACAGTAAGATGATGCAGGATAGATCAGGTTTTCCAGAACGGGACATTAGTTCACTCCTAACACTGCTGAGAGCTTCCAGTTAATCACTAAACTCGAATGAATCATATCACAGACTGGGCTACTTTCAGAAATTGACTTCTTTTCTTTTAGTACCTATTACAGTCTCTTAATTCTCCATAATGGATCAGCTGCATCCTAGAGCAGATGCTGGCCAAAGCCTTTGGGCATCCTTGTGCTTAATGACTTTCTCTTTCAAATTAGCATGAGACCTCTCAAGTCTTGTTTCCTCCCAGCAAAATGTAGCAGTGAGGACACAGGATCTAGAGATCCCAGAGAAAAGTTTGTGATGTTGTTTCTGTTATTGGTCTACGTAAAGAATTTATTAATTTCTCTCTTCCTTTTTTTTTTTTTTTAATGAAGGGTAAACCCAGGGAATCCTCTTTATGTCTTACAGATCAAACTGGGCTTGAATTGTTTCTGAGATAACAATGTAGGTGCTCTTTGTTGCAGTGATAACAAATGAAATATTAATATTGTGGATACTAAATTTGACTTTCATCTTTATCAAGGCTGAAACCATCAGTCTTTTTTTTTTTTCATGTTTTAATTTGAGGGGGAAAGCAGGCTCTTTGCTGAGCAGGAAGCCTGATGTGGGGTTCGATCCCAGGACACTGGGATCATGACCTGAGGTAAAGACAGCCGTTTAACGACTGAGCGACCCAGGACCCCCACCATCAGTCTTTTTAATAAAAAGATCTATGCCCTGCTTTCTCAACTCTCAAAACAAGCATGTTGAACCAACTTCCTGAGCTGTAAACCATGGGAATGAAAAGACAGCAGAGTGAACATGGAGCTGCAGCATTTTGTTAATCTGTAAATTAAACGATCCTCACACGGTCTATCTTCCTTCTGCCTGCATCAGACATCTGCTCGTTTGCGTTTTCCAATCAGGCAGTGTTTCATTCCTTCCCTTTCTCTCCAAAATGTTTCTTTATTTTCAGATTTGTAGAAAGGGCTTTACATAATGGCTATATTTATTCCTTTTGAGCTCTTGGAATAAAATGTATCGCTGTACCTCATCTACATTTAAGTTTAATGATTTCCTGTCTTCTTGGTCAATGTTTGTATCTCTTAGGGTATTGAGTTTGTTTTGTGAAAAAGATGCTGAGAACATCTTTCCAAAATTATCTCAGATTAAATGACCTTCTACTTAGAGTCTTAAGACCTATATTTTTTAGCTGATCCTTTCCTCCTCCTCTTCCCTCCATTTCCCTATTCTTTCTTCCTTTCCCTGGCTCCTTTATCATTCAAGGAAGGCTGGGGAGAGCGAGAAGTTACTTGCTGGTTCTCACACTCTCGCCTGGGACCCGAAGGGGACTCCGTGCACCTTGACAAGATGACTGCTGATGACATCAGCCAAGAGAGCAGTTTCTTCCCAGAGACCATTTGGATCTGAGACTGGGTTGCAACCATTGGTGAAATCAGAACATCACATAAGGAAAGGACACTCTGTGAGCCATGGATAAAAGTAAGTGATTGTGCATTTAGGGAAGTGTTTCTCAGAATTGTGAAATGAAGTTTTATCTTCCTGCTTCTGGGACAGCTGCCAACCTCAATCCTGCTTACAATGTCATTTTGAGAAAATATTCACTCAGGGTACAAAAAAACCTTTAAAAACTTTGGATTAGATCATATGCCTCGCCAGCCCCCTGAACTCAAGGTCCAACCTGCATTTTTATTTATGTTTAATCCGCATTCTTCACTTAGTCCCCAGTGTTCTCCTTAATAATTTGTTTCTTACATCTTCTGTCCTTATTCCAACCACAAGGGAAACATCTTCAGAGATCCAAGTGGCAACAAAAAATGTTGTGTATGTCTTGACTCTTTGATCACAGTATACTCACAGACCTTCAGTACCTCTTATGTGACTATCTGAAATCAAGGCTTGATTTATCCGACCATGTACCACTACTATTTACATCTTCCATTTCTCCTGGAGAGCGATGATCACCAGCTCTTTTAGCTACAATTATTTCTGTAATACACCTTTTATAATTCAACTTAATACTACAGAAAAAAAATTAAGCATGCACAGATAAAGACGAAAAGAGCAAGAGAAAACATGACAACCATTAAATGTTAATACATTTTTGAGATTCTAGTTAGTCAAGGCAAAAAGCGAAAGCTGATGAATTAACACTATCCCATAAAAGGAAATGTACCAGTTCCTCAGATTATATCTTTTTTAAATGTTGACTCGTTAATGCAATTGATAATATTACAACATTCCAATAATATCAGCATCTTCCATGTTTAAGACTCTCACATATATTCAAAATCTGTAAAATGGCAACAGCAATAGTAACTATTAGAAATCACCATTTTTATAAGTCAAAATAGTTAAATATTGACAATTTCATACGGCATAATCCGCATCTCATTAGTTTGTTAAGATCAGTAATGTAGGGAAAAAATTGTTCCCATCCCTATCTCCACCCAAACCCATTGCTCCTTTTAATGGTAATTTTGTCTTCATCCAGAATATCTTTACATCAATATAAGCAAAAACCAAAAAAACAAAAATGAACCCATTCTTTATTTTTCCTTTTTTTGCAAAAAAAGTATACCTTACTCAGTTATGCGCGTTACTTTTTAAAAAAAAGCTTACCACAATTTATGTATCAGTAGCTTCTTGTCCTCACCTCTTCTTTTTTTAAAAACAAGTACATAAATATTCCATTGTAAGAACGTAATATGACTTATTTTATCACCCCCAATTAATGGCTTTTTCAGGTTGATGGTATTTTTAAGATGATTATTGATATCATCAGGCAAATCCTTTGCTATTATAAACAACATTGTAGTAAATAACACTGATGTTACATTCTATGTATGCAGTGTGGGATTAAGATGCTTCTCAGAAATGGAGTTGGTGGGTCCAATGTAAACTTATTTGTACTTTCGATAAACACCATCACATTGCTTCTACAGGGATAGTTTATATTCTCACCAAGCAATGAATAAAAAAGCCATTTCCCTGAAGATTTGCCAACATAATATGTCATTAAATGGTTGGAATTTTTCCTATACGATAGGAAAATTGAATTTTTGGTTTTAATTTATATTTTTATTACTATGAATAAAGCTTAGGCTTTTTTTTTTTTTCATTCAAAGAACTTTCCCCACCCACCCCCACCTGGAAAGCGACTATTTATTTCCTTTCTCCCTTTACTGTTAAGTTATGGGTCTTATTCTTATCATTTTCTAGAAGCTCTTTATATATTAAGAAGATTGGCACTATGCTTCTAATATAAACTGTAAATACTCTTCCCAGTTAATTACTTATATTTTGACTTTGCTTATAGTTTTGTTTTTTAGCTGAGTAGAAGCTTTTATTTTTATAGATGTGAGTGTATCTATTTATTTATCTTTTCTTTAATAGCTTCTAGATTTTGAGTCATAGCTCCAAGTTTGTAAAGGAATTTGCTCAAGAAGACTTGAAAACTTTTTTCAAACAATTATTTGATTCATGTGGAATTTATCATATTATAAAATGGAAGATTTGAACCAACAGTATTTTTTAGATGGCTATTTAGCTCTTCCAACATCATTTATTGAAAAGTCTACCTTGTCCCCTGTCATTTCAGATGCACTTTTATATAGGTCTATCTCTAGATACTTTTTGTTTCATATTTATCTTGTTCCATTGTCTATTCTTGCACCTATACCACACTGGTTTCATTATACAAAATTTATTATCTGTTTCAACATCTGATAGTTTAGTTCCTTTTTGGTGCTCTTTTTCAGAATTCTCCATGTTATTTTTCTTGTTTATTTTTCCATATAAGCTTTAGAATAACTTTTTTTTTAAGTTCTTAAAAGTGTCCTGTTGTTGCTTTTGAGATTACAGTACATTTTAAAATTAATTTAGGGAGAACCAACATCTTGCTTTTTTTCCTGCTAGAAAATCTATACCTCTTTTTGTTGTTGTTGCAATTAGAAATAGGGGTTTTTTTCTATTGCATTTTGTAACTTGTTTCCATTATATATGAAATCTATTGATTTGTGAATACTAATTTTCTACTCTACTACCTTATTGAATTCTCTTGTTGCTTCTCGTAGTTTTCAAATTAATTTTATTTTCCAAGTATATAATCATATCATCTGCAAAAAGTGACAGTTTTATGTCTTCCATCCCATTTTATATAAGCAATATATGAATATATTATTCATTATATAAAAAAACAAGCAATACAGAAATATTTTGAATCACAAACAAGAATCCTTTTTAACTTCCTCAACCAACCATTTTTCTCAAATGCAACACACTTTTCATCTAAAGTTTCTTCTGCATATTTTCACAGGTTGCTGTGTAAAACTATGCACAGTTTTGTTTTTCTGTTTTCGTATTTATTACGTACTTTATCTATATTTTACATAGTTGTCTTTAAGAATCACTTTTTAAAACAATCACAGATGTAGAAGTTTGCAGGTACAGAACAAAGACTTGTTTTCCTGAATCATTTGAGAGGAAGTTACTGACCTGATAATCCATAATCCTGAATACTTCAGTGCAAATTTCCTGCATTTCCTACATACTAGGATGTTATCCAAGGGAATCATCAAAATTAGATAATCAACATCAATACGTTAAAACCATCTAGTCTGAGGCTCCATTCATATTTCACCAATTGTCTCAGTAATGTTCTTTATGGCAAAAGAATCTAACTCAACCTCACTTGTTCCATTAGTTTTAATGTCTTTAGTCACGTTCCTCGACTTTCATGATCTTGACTCCTATGAAGATTACTGGCCAATCATTTTGTAGAATGGCCTTCAATTTGGGTTAGTTTGATTTTTTTTCTCCTGATTAAATTCAGGTTACACACAGGAACACAGTAGCAGGAATATCACAGAAGTAAATCTATGTTCTCCTTGTGTCTTATCTGGTGGTATATGACTCTCATTTGTCCCATTACTGATTATATTCACTTTAATCGTTTAATTAAGGGGTTGCCTGCCAGGCTTTTCCACTGTGAAGTTACTCTTTTATACTTAGTAATTAGGTAAGTATTTTGTGAGGAGTTACTTTGAAACAAAGTATATATCCCACTCTTCATCATTTTTTTTTACTTATTTCTTTATGTATCTATTTATATTCATATGAACATGCGTGTTTTTCTATTTTTTTTCAATGGGTTATAACCCATTACTATCATATCTTTTGATGGTCAGATTGTCCCTGATCTGGTCAGTGGGGGCTTCATCAGGGTAAATTCTGTGTTTTCTTGGCCATGTCTCCTGCTATTCTTTAAGCATGTTCTTGCTTCCTAATACAGCAAGATATTTCAGATTTATATTTTTGCCTCAGCCCTAGAATCAGCCATTTCTTCAAGTAACCACAGTTCCTTCTAGTGGAGAATGGTATTTAGAAATCAGGATCTAGGCACTTTGTATGCTTATTGCTGCTAGAGTATCTGTTCCCAGATCCTTTCATGGACAGAGCTAGAGAATATATGTTTATGTATATGTATGTGTATATGTATATGTGTATACATTTATATACTTACATCTTTTTTCTATACTTATTCTATGCCCATCTGTGTACGGAAAACCACAGGTTGACATCAATACTTCCAAATCCAATACCAAATTACATGATTAATTTCAGTGTTCTCCCTTTTCGTCACTATAAACCCCTTCTGTGCTAGTGATAAAACTGTTTCACATTATCCTTAATAGGTTTAGTGATTTCGTCAGTTGTCCTGAAAGCAATCAATCTCCTATCTGCACCAGCACCCAACCCCTCAAGTTCACACGGGCACCCTTTTCACCCTGTTCAGACTCTGACATCCCACTCTGGGACACTGCAGCTTCTCCTTTCTCTGGTGCGATCACCTATCTTGTTCTACCCACGTAATGACTGTAGAAATGAAGTTGTTCAGGAAGGAGTAGGGGAACAGGAACTCTAGCTAGATATCTTTTAAAAATTGTTTTGTTGTAAAATAACCCAACATCGATTTTGAAATCAAAACCAGTCTTTATTTTAACTTGCTTTGTATTTTACTTAATGCATGCATTGTAAATCTTTCAGTGTGAATAGACATATAACTACTCATTCTTTTAAAATTTCCTTGATTAATTCGATAATATAGTTATACTATAGTTTGTCAATAGAAGGACAATAAAGTACACATCTGGTTTCTTGAATTTTTAAATTTATAAACAATGGATATCTTGTACATATTGCCTCTTTGTGTATATTTCCTTTTTAAAAAATATTTTATTTATTTGACACGCACACAGAAAGGGAAAGAGAGTCAGGGAGAGGGAGAAGCAGATTGCCCACTGAGCAGAGAGCCCGATGTGGGGCTTGATCCCAGGACCCTGGAATCATGACCTGAGCCGAAGGCAGACACTGCCTACTGAGCCACCCAGGCACCCCATTGTGTATATTTCAATGTAGAAAATACAAAGTGGTATTTCTGGACTGAGGGATATTATTGGTATTTTATTTTAGTCAGCATTTTTGCTAAATTTTCTTTTGAACTGCTTATGTTTTTCTTACTGATTTGAAAGAAATTCTGCATATTAAGACTATTAAAACTGTTTGTATGTTATAAATCTTTTTATTTTTGGTCTGCAATTTGTTTTTTCATTCTTTTATGGCATCTTTAAGCCATATATATGTATATAAGACGTATATATCATATATGTATATGAGGATTTTAAGATGATTAATCTATCCATCTTTTTCTGTAGCTCTCATTGATTTTTTAATTTTATTTAGAAACGTCTTCTAGTTTATGGGGCACCTAGGTGGCTCAGTCATTAAGCATCTGCCTTCGGCTCAGGTCATGATCCTGGAGCCCTGGGATCGAGCCCTGCATTGGGCTTCCTGCTCAGCAGGAAGCCTGCCTCTCCCTCTCCTACTCCCCCTGCTTGTGTTCTCTCTCCTGCTGGCTGTCTCTTTCAAATAAATAAAATCTTAAAAAAAAGAATTTCTTCTAGTTTTTCTTTTCTTCTGATATTTTTAACTAGGATATAACTTACATAAAACAAAATGCATGGATCTGAAGTAAAAAGCTTAATGAGCTTTTCTTATTGTCAACCTACCCCAATCATATTGAACATTTCCATTACCCCAGAAAATTTCCTCATGCCTGTTTGCAGCCAATCTTCTTGCTCCAGAGGCAACACAACTATCTGCTTTCTATCACCATAGACTAGTTTTGCCTGTTCTTAACCTTCATATTAGTGAACTTATACAGTATATACTCTTTCATTTCTGGCTTCTTTCACTCAACATAATGTTGTGGAGATTTATTAATATGTTTATGTATCAGTAGTTAATTTTTAAATTTCTGACTTGTAGTCTATTATATGTTTATATAACAATTTGCTTATTAATTCTTCTGTTGATGAACATTTGAAATGTTTCCATTTAAGAACTATTATGAATAACACTGCTATGAACGTTGCTATATAAGTTTTTGTTTTGTAAGTTTGGGATATTTTCATTTCTTTTGGACAAATACCTATGAGTGGAATGAATGGATTATAGGATGTGTATGTGTTTAACTTTACAAGACACTAACCCACAGTTTTCTAAAGTGGTTGTACTTTTTTACATTCCTACAGCAAAGTCTGAGAGTTATGGTTATTCTACATTCTTGCCCACATTTTTAATTATTGCCATTCCATTGTGTATGGAGTGATATCTTTGTGATTTAATTGTTAAATTAATGACATTGAACACTAACTGTTGTTGGTTATCCATTTATCTTTTGTGAAGTGTTCAAGAGTTTTGCCCACTTTAAGATTTTTTTATTTTATTTTACTTATTTTTAATACAATTTAGTGTATTATTCTTTTGTTATTAATTTATGATTGATTTTTAGTTCTTTGTGTATTCCAGATACAAATCCTTTGCCAAATATATGTATTTTTTCATCCTAGTTTATGGTTTGTTCTTCATTTTCTTTTTAAGTTTTTTAAAAAATTCATATGACAGAGAGAGAGAGAGAGAGAACACAAAACAGGGGAGCTGCAGAGGGAGAGGGAGAAGCAGTCTCCCCACTGGCAAGGGACTCTATTCCAGACCCTGGATTCATGACCTGAGCCTAAGGCAGACGCTTAACCGACTGCACTACCCAGGTGCCCGTTTCTTCATTTTCTTAATGGAGACTCTCAATGAGCAAAAAAGTTTACAGTTTGGTGAAACACCATTTTTTTATCTTTTAAAATGGTTAGTGCTTTTTGTTTCCTGTCAAAAAAATTTTTTTTGCCTGCCCCAAATTCACAGAGACTTTTTTGTTTTCCTCTAAAACATTTAGAATTTAGCTTATACAACATTGAGGAAGACATAAAAATATGGAAAAATATTCCATGCTCATGTATCGTTACATAAAAAGATGGAAAAATATTCCATGCTCATGGATTGGAAGAATTAACATAGTTAAAATGTCCATACTACCCAGAGCAATCTACACTTTCAATGCTATCCCGATCAAAATACCGAGGACATTTTTCAAAGAACTGGAACAAATAGTCCTTAAATTTGTATGGAACCAGAAAAGGCCCCGAATCTCCAAGGAACTGCTGAAAAGGAAAAACAAAGCTGGGGACATCAAAATGCCGGATTTTGAGCTGTACTACAAAGCTGTGATCACGAAGACAGCATGGTACTGGCACAAAAACAGACACATCGACCAATGGAACAGAATAGAGAACCCAGAAATGGACCCTCGGCTCTTTGGGCAACTAATCTTTGATAAAGCAGGAAAAAACATCCGGTGGAAAAAAGACAGTCTCTTCAATAAATGGTGCTGGGAAAATTGGACAGCTACATGCAAAAGAATGAAACTTGACCACTCTCTCACACCATACACAAAAATAAACTCCAAATGGATGAAAGACCTCAATGTGAGACAGGAATCCATCAAAATTCTAGAGGAGAACATAGGCAACAACTTCTATGACATCGGCCAGAGCAACCTTTTTCACGACACATCTCCAAAGGCAAGAGAAATAAAAGATAAAATGAACTTATGGGACTTTATCAGGATAAAGAGCTTCTGCACAGCCAAGGAAACAGTCAAAAAAACTAAGAGACAGCCCACGGAATGGGAGAATATATTTGCAAAGGACACCACAGATAAAGGACTGGTATCCAAGATCTACAAAGAACTTCTCAAACTCAATACACGAGAAACAAATAAACAAATCATAAAATGGGCAGAAGATATGAACAGACACTTTTCCAATGAAGACATACAAATGGCTAACAGACACATGAAAAAATGTTCAAAATCATTAGCCATCAGGGAAATTCAAATCAAAACCACACTGAGATACCACCTTACGCCAGTTAGAATGGCAAAGATAGACAAGGCAAGAAACAACAATTGTTGGAGAGGATGTGGAGAAAGGGGATCCCTCCTACATTGTTGGTGGGAATGCAAGTTGGTACAGCCACTCTGGAAAACAGTGTGGAGGTCCCTTAAAAAGTTAAAAATTGAACTACCCTATGACCCAGCCATTGCACTACTGGGTGTTTACCCCAAAGATACAGACGTAGTAAAGAGAAGGGCCATATGCACCCCAATGTTCATAGCTGCATTGTCCACAATAGCCAAATCATGGAAGGAGCCGAGATGCCCTTCAACAGATGACTGGATTAAGAAGCTGTGGTCCATATATACAATGGAATATTACTCAGCTATCAGAAAGAACGAATTCTCAACATTTGCTGCAACATGGACGGCACTGGAGGAGATAATGCTAAGTGAAATAAGTCAAGCAGAGAAAGACAATTATCATATGATTTCTCTCATCTATGGAACATAAGAACTAGGATGATCGGTAGGGGAAGAAAGGGATAAAGAAAGGGGGGGTAATCAGAAGGGGAAATGAAACATGAGAGACTGTGGACTATGAGAAACAAACTGAGGGCCTCAGAGGGGAGGGGGTGGGGGAATGGGATAGACCGGTGATGGGTAGTAAGGAGGGCACGTATTGCATGGTGCACTGGGTGTTATACACAACTAATGAAGCATCGAACTTTACATCGGAATCCAGGGATGTACTGTATGGTGACTAACATAATATAATAAAAAAATCATTTAAAAAAAAGAATTTAGCTTATACCGATTTACAATTCGTTTGAATAAATTTTTGTGAATGGCATGGAGGTAAATGTCCAAGTTCTTTTTTTTTTTAATTTCAACTGAATATCCTGTTGTTCAAGTTATATTGTGTTGAAAAGACTTTCCATTACCCCACTGAATTCACTTGATGCTCTTTTGTTGCTGTTGTTAACGTGAAATTTGCATAACATAAAATTAGCCATTTTAAGTGTATAATTCAGGGGCATTTAGTACATTCACAGTGTTGTGCAACCATCACTTCCATCTAGTTTCAAAACATTTTCATCACTCCCAAAGGAGACCCATACCCATGGTTGTCCACCCCCCATTCCCTGAATACTTTTCTTAAAAAACAAGTCATCAAGGAACTGACCAATATGTTCAGGTCTTGATTCTGTTTTGTTGAAGTATGTATCTATCTATATGCTAATATCTCAATTTTTTTGGTATTATTATTGTAGCTTTATAGCAAACCTCGCAATCATGCTGTGAAAGTTTTCCAGCTTTGTTCAGTTTGAAGATTGTCTTGACTATTTTAAGTCCTTTGTTTCAGTATAAATCTTAGAATTAGTTATCATTTTCCATTGAAATAAAGCCTGGTAATATTTTGAGTGAGATTTTATTGAATCTATAAATAAATTTGAGGAGCACTGACATCTTAACAATACTGAGCCTTCAAGTTCCGTATAAATTGTATATTTATTCACTTTTTAAGGCTTCTTTAATTTTTCTCAATGTTTTCTATTTTCAGTGTAATGGTCTGTTATTATCTTTATTCCTAGTTGTTTGATCTTTTTTTTAATGATAAGATAAATAATATTTTAAAAAATTAATTTAGAATTGTTTGTTGTATTTAGAAATACAAATGATTTTTGTAATTTGACCTTAAATCCTGTGACCTTGTCAAATATACTTACTAATTCAAATAAGTTTCTGTAGCTCCATTAGGGTTTCCATCTGTATAATCATATCATCTGCAAATAACAATTTTTCTTCTTCCTTTTCAATCTTAATACGATTACTACACTTCTCTTGCTCTAATGCCTTGGCAGAGACCTCCAATACAACATAGAATAGCAGTAGTGGGAGTTACATCTTTGCCTTAGTCCTGATCTGAGAGGAAAAGCATTCAATATTCATCATTAAGTTTGATACTTGCAGACTTTTCATAAATACCATTTATCAAATTGAGGAAGTTCATGTGTGCTCCTGGTTTTCAGAGTTTTTAAATTATTGTTATTATTCATTGGTGATTTATTTTGCCAAATACATTTTTTCGGTAATAATCCAAATTTTCTCTTCTCTTCATATAGTGAATTATATTGATTATCTTTTTAAAGTTAAAACTAAATTTTATTCCTGAGATAAACCCTGCTTGCTTTTTACTCTTTTTTATTGTTAGATTTGATTTTCAAATATTAAAGATATTTTATATACTTAAGAGGAATATTGGTTTGTAATTTGCTCATCTTGTAATATCTTTGTCATATTTTGGAATTAGGGTTATTGCTGGCCTCAAAAAACAGATTAGGAAATGTTCCTACTCCTCTATTTTCTGAGAGTTTGCATATCATTGTTTCCTTCCTTTCTTAAATGTTTGATAAAGTCATTTAGGCCTAGAATTTTCTTTGTGGGATTATTTTTAATTTTACACAATTTAAAAAATAAATATAAAGCTATACAATATTTTTATTCCTTTAGTACCTTTTGGTAAGTTGTGTTTTTTAAAGTATTTGTCCATATCATCTAATTTATTTTATTTATTGGTAGTATGTTATTTATAATATTCTTTTAAAAATCTCTTTAATGTCTCTAAGCTCACCACCCCTTTGGTAATTGATAGTTTGTATTTTATCTCATTTCATCTCAATACAGTTTGCTCAGTGTTTATCCATTTTATTAAACTTTTCTAAGAATGAACTTCTGGTTTTATTGTTCTTTATTTTTTTTCAATTTCATTGATTTTGATTTTATCCATATTATTTTCTTTCCTCTACTTACTTTAAGTTTGATTTCCTCACCTTTTCATACCTTCTTGAGGTGGAAGTTTACATCATTTATTTTATGTTTATGGTATTTTCAGATATAAGCATTTAATTAACACTATAAATTTCTCTCCAAGCACTATTTTAGTTGCCTCATAAGATTTGATTATGTTTTTATCACTTAACTTGAAATATTTTCTAATTTCCTTTATGATTTATTGTTTGAATCATGGATTATTTAGAAATGGGTTGTTGAATTATCAAGTACTTAGGAATCTTCTAGACATTTTACTGTTATTGATTTCCAACTTAATTTCATTGTCACCAATGAACATACTCTGTATAATTTCATTTGGAATTTATCCAGACTTGTTTTATGGTGTAGCACGTGTTCTGTCTTGGTGATTATTCCATGTGTACTTTGCAGTTGTTGAATGTAGTGTTCTATGCTGGGTGTCACATTCAGTAAAACAAAATGTCAGTTCTTGTGAAAGGAAAATTTTCCACAGACAATTTACTAGTAGACTTTTATTCAGCTACAGAATCAGACAGTACCCAATCTTAGCAGATAGGAAGGAGCTCTGAAGAGTTGCACAAGCAAGAGATTTTTATAGAACAAAGTGAGGAGGAACAAAGAAGTTATACTGGACGTCTGCTGATTGGTTAAAGCAGAATTGCTTTCCTCATGTGGAATGAAGGCAAGTCCAGGAGCAGGTCATGTAACTTGTGCTAAGCAGACAAGCTGTGATTGGTTGACTTGAGCCTCCCTGTTCTGGGTGAGCTGAGCACAGAAACTTAATATTTGCTTTTCTGACATGGGGCTTAGCACAAGCAACTCAATCTTGGGGCTACTTTAGATATCGTTAACAGTCAATTCCTGAGATACATATAAATTTTATTTGTGAATGTGTGAGGAGGTAGGGATCTAATTTTTTTCTTGATAATTGTTTCAAAACCTATCATAGTTGATTTGAAATGCTGCCTTTTACATGTCAGTAACCATTCTTGACTGCTATATTACTTCCTGGGATCAGGTACACAATTACCTAATATGAGACCTGACATCAGCAATTAATTCCACCAATTATTGACTGGAGGAAATATTTTTTGCATAGACGTAATTCATGAACACAATTACAGTTCTTCTTTGTCTTCCTATAGCATCGTAGCCTATTTTTATATATATTCTACTTTATATATATTCTAAATATAAGATGACTACACATGTTTAGGGTGATGTTTAAAATCCTTCCACAGCAACCTGGCTATGCAACAAATCACTAAGAGATAACTGTCAGGGACTGTGCATTCTTAGAGAACTCATAACTTACACTAAATAAATGCTCAACCTATATCATGTAATGTGGATTGGCTTGACTTGCTGATATTTTTTCTTAACTCCTGCAAACAATACCATTTGGGGTGCTAGAGTTGTCCTATAATTTAACTGTTAAGTTGTGACATGTTCCCTTGGAGAACTGTCTCATGAGAGAGGTGGTATGAGTAGTGGTGTTAGTTGGTCAGGGAAGGATGTGAGGCATATGGTAGTGGCTGACAAGTGTTTCTCTGGCTGCTGCTGCTTCTTTCTTCTTCTTCTTCTTTTTTGACTTTTCCTGTGCCACCTTGACTAGAATTAATTTTTTGCTCTTAGATTGCTTAGAGGTTCTCTCCTAGGATGTTGATCACATACTGATTTGCACTATTATTCAGAGACATAGCCTACTTGATCTATGAAGATGTTTCTCCTGAATATACTTACACACATACAACAATGGAACTCTTTATCCCTTCATCTGTTGACAGACATTTGGGTTGTTTCCATATCTTAGGTATTATGAATAATGCTGCAATGTACATGGGAGTACAGATATCCCTTTGAGATAATTGATTTGTTTCCTTTGGGTATGTACCCAGATGTGGGATTGCTGAATCATATGGCAATTCTATTTTTAATTTTTGAGGAACATTGATACTGTTTTCCACAGTGGCTGTAACAAGTTACGTTCTCACCAAAAGTACACAAAGGATCTCTTTTTCCATACCTTCAGGAACCTGAAAACATTGAACTTGTAGTACCAGAGAACAGAATGGTGATTGACAGGAGTTGGGGGTGGGGTCTAATGGGGAGATGTTGGTCAAAGGGTACACACTTTCAGTTAAAAGATAAGTTCGGAAGTTCTTGTACAGAATGGTGATCATAGTTAATAATCCTGTATTGAATACTTGCAATTTGTTAAGAGATCTTAAGTGTTTTCAACACCACCCCCCCAAAACACAAACAGTAACTATGTGAAGTGATGGATGTGTTAATTAACTTGATTGTGGTAATCATTTCATAATGTGTGTGCATGTGTGTATAAATTATCATCTTGTACACCTGAAAAAATCACATTATACAAACTAAGTACATACAATTTTTATTTGTCAATCATACCTCAATAAATCTGGAAAAAAAATTAAAAGCCACAATACTAATGCAAGTTTTATCATTATCATTTCTAAGCTGGAAAGAACCAAATTCAAATTTAATTTGCAATTAATTGATAATAATTTGTTTTTGTGGGAGAAAAAGTTATACACAGTATGTCATAGTAAGAATTTGTGCAGAGAGAAGTATTTATGGAAAAATGATTTTTTATTCATTTAACCACCAATAGCTAGATCCCTTAAACAGATTTATATAAACTCTGGGCACCATTTGAATATAGGTAGAAATGATTTAGGTACAGAGTTCCAAATATACTCCCTTAAATAAAATCATCTCTCATGGCAGAAAAAGTCTTGTATGATCTTGGTATGAATATGAATTAGTAATGTTGGAAGGTAATTTGGCAATTTCCATCAAAATGCCAAAAATAAGTATACTTTGCAAACTAGCAATTCAAATCTTATTTATCAGTTCTTCAAAATCAATGTACATGCCAGTTTGTATGTATAAGGCTATTCAATGAAGCATTTTTGGAATAGCAAAAAATATAAATGGTGTAAATTCCAGTTGATAGAGGGAGATTGAAAATACTAGTCATTGAAAATAATATGGTAGATCAAGTGATACAGATGTAAAAATATTTCAAGACATATTGCTATGTTTCAAAAAGGCCAGTTACAAATAATACATAGTTCTTGACTTAACTGATGTGAAAAGAAACCATGTATGTATCTATGTACACTAAGCTACATCCTGTGGTTACCTGGGAAGAAGAAAAGTATCCTGATGGAAGGTGAAAAAACGACCTTAGGTTTTTGCTATACTGGTTTTGTGTTTCTTGAATGTTTTAACATGAGAATGTTTCCTTTTGTGTAATTATTTTCATTTTGAGAATTAAAACATAGAGAAAATATAGAGTAATGATTAATGCTGTCTTGCCCTGTTAAATTAAAGTCATATATGATATTGGATTAGAACATGAACTTTATAGTCAGACTAATCTGTGATCTGAATCTGATTCTAATACTTAACCAGCTGTGACTGTGTATAAGTTAGAATTTATCTGGGTCTTTTGTTTTTTTATCTATAAAATAGCAATATCTAAATGAGATAATAGGTAAATAGCATGGACCACAATGTTTGGTGCATAGTAATTCTTTGATAAATAGTAGCTCCCTTTTTCCCCACTTTTCCTCCTTTTTATTATTATTAGTATCGTATCATTAAAAATGATTTCAATTTAAATCACCCACATTCATGGACTATTTAAAGTAAGTGTATAATGTGTGTTTGTGTCTATGTGCACATATGCTGTTTAGATGTCCTAGTGATTATTATGGCCAATTTTGCCTGTCAGGTCCCTATGATAATAAGCCAATGAGCCAGGAAGCTAAGCTGAGTGGAGTTCCAGGGCAATGGTGACTACAGTATTGCCCTTATACCTGGGCAAGAGGGCTCTTTGGCTCTGAGCCTTCTGTGTTATAGTACCCATATATCTGGTTCCTGAGACAATTTCTTATACTATATCTCTGAAAGAATAGTTGATTGTGAAAACTTGGGGTTTGAGTCATTGTCAGTTTTGGAGACAGACACCAATTTGGAGTTTGAGGAAGACTTGGATTTGAAGAACATTTAGATAATAGAATAGTGAACAAATTCATTTGTTCGATCTTCTCTCTCTGATATAATAAATGTCTTAGATTTTTGCCTACCAGAATGCCTTTGCCTAGTTGTGCCCAGCATTCATTTTCTTGTTTCTTTCTTTTCTTTCTTTCTTTCTTTCTTTCTTTCTTTCTTTCTTTCTTTCTTTCTTTCTTTCTTTCTTTTTTAAAGATTATTTATTTATTTTTTTATTTGACAGAGAGAGAGAGAGAAGACCCTGGGATCATGACCTGAGCTGAAGGCAGATGCTTAACTGACTCAACCACCCAGGTGCCCCTATTTTCTTGTTACTTTTTCTGTTCCAATTTGTTGTTCAGGAGGGATCCACAAATTAGCCCTGAATCAACCTCAGTTCGCATAGTGACAGATAAATATTTTGTTATATAAAATAATCCAAATATTTTATACATATGCACATGCATATACATGTGCATTTAAACTACAAAATATATTTTTATAATCAAAAGAAAAAAACCACATGTGAGTTATACAACAAAAGTTACATGTCAATAAAATATAAGAAAATTAATTAGAAGTTAGAAACAAAAATGACTTAAAGAAGAAGCAAATAACATATGCAAATAATCCTGAAACTAATGTTTAAGAGGAGTATTCTCTGGAGGCACCTGGCTAGCTCAGTTGGTAGAGCATGTGACTTGATCTCAGGGTTCTGAGATTGAGCCCCATGTTGAGTGTAGTGATTACTTAAAAATAAAATCTTAAAAAAAAAAGATTGTTCTCTGGCTATTGTAGATTAAGATAGAGTCCTGTTTGAGGAGATATCTGAACAAATCTTACAAAATAATACAACTATTTTCAGGTTTCTTTGTAAACATCCCAATATTGAAATATTTGGAATAAGAACTAAAGAAATGTGAAATGGCTCTAGATATTGCTTTAAATAATGGCCCAAACTGTGATATATAAGTGACAACAATTTTAGTAATGAAATTAAATATATTGTAACTTTTTTCTGTGATGGTAATTTTTCATATGTAAATGAATTATGTTTGAACATGATGTATAAAATTCATGTTTCATGTCTGAATCTAGGCATTGTTTTAAGCATTTTGTTGAAAATATTGGTTGCTCTTGCCTCAGCAGAGCAGTTTCTCAAGATTAAAATTCATAGAAGCTATCTAAGGACAATAATCACTCAAGAAATTTGGTCTAATTTGGCAATCCTGTCAATAAAACATAAATTATGTGAAAAGCTTGATAACAACAACATAATTAATACATTTTCTGAAATTAAGGCAAGAAAAATAAATTCTATGGGATAAATATATGATAATTTATGGATTATGTATGTCTTTATTTTATTACTCATCGTAACATCACCAATCCTTCAACAGAACACCCAGGTGGATCATCTTTGACACTTTGCCAACTTTCAGTTAAATCAAAACCATAGCTTTCCAATTTCTTTTAAAATTTTGTAGTAATGATAGTATATTTGTCAAAACAAAAGAACAGAACATATTTTATTTAACAATTTGTGGCATGAAATATAACTTTGAAATAATTAGACATATGTGATGGAGGTCTCTGTATTCTTATCCTGAGCCTTCATATGCCAGGGGCGAGCTAGTGTGTTGTGATTACATTAGTGACCTCTCTACAAATGCAGTGAACAAGTAACCCCATGTGCCAGAGGTCTCAGCACAGAGGATCAGGTCTGCTGGGAGTGAAGAATGAAGGAAGGGAGCCTAGACTATGGCACTGCTTCTTTTTCTGCACAAGTAACATGGTGTTTCAAGCCTGACTCATCATATTCTTTCTACCAGAAACGCCCTCTCCTCTATATTCACTTAGATGCTTCCTGTTTCTTCGTCATGTGCAATGTTGTGGATTGAACTGTGTCCCCTGAAAAAATATGTTGAGGTCCCAACACCTGGTACATGTGAATGTGACTCTTTTGGCAATAAGGTAATTGTAGATATAATCCAGGTAAGAGGAGGAGGTCATACTGAGTTAGGGTAGGCTCTAAATCCAATGATGGTGTCCTTCTAAGAAGACTATGAGAAATGCAGCGAAGAAGGCTGTGTGATGGCAGAGGCAGAGGCAGAGAGAAGCTAAGGAATGCCAAGAACCACCAGAAGCTGGAAGAGGCAAGGAAGGGTATGGTGTTTTCAAGCCTGTAGGCTGAACTCATGAAATTCTTCCTTGGAGAAACACACTGTCCTCTTTGTTCATTTGGACACTGCTTATTCATCCTTCATGTACCACTCATTGCTTGCAACTTTGTTGGACTTTGTTGACAGCCCAGGGTGTTTGGCTTTATGCCAAAGTAGAACATGGCCAAGTAGAGGATTCTGCTTCTTCTTTTAACCTTGCATCATATTATTGTTTCCCCTGAAACTGGGAAGAACCATGCACAGTCTTATGGCAGCAGCCAGTCTTCCTAATATGTTCTTGGTATCAAACTGTGTAACAAATCGGACTGGCATGGCCTTGGTTGATTCTTTCCAACTCTACCTTTTGGAAAGAGGCAACCTTGGCCAGTAGCTGCTCGTGCTCTAGGAAGGACAGCTATCTTAGCGCTCATTCATCTGGGCTAAAAAACAGCCTTTTGCTCTGCAGATAATTCCACCAGATGCGATGGCTGAGCTTCTGTGTCTCAGACCCTGTGTCTGAAGTCTTCAGTGCCACCTACCTGGCATTTAAGTCAGGAGCAGCATTTTCCAAAGGACCCTGGTGTCAGCAGCTGCTTGAGTGGGTAACACTAGGTGTAATCATCCACTTATGCTCTCAGATTAAGAGTTGATTAGACCAATTGTATCCAGATCATTTTTCCCCTATGAACAATGGCAGCCGCAGAGCACGTTTTCAAAAAATCTAATCCAAAATATGAAAAAAAGTTATTGTTTTTTTTTCATTAGAAATAAAATAGATTGTACTTAGCTCCTGAATTTTATTTTATCTCTCCCTGGGTTTTATTAGCAAGCTTAATATAGCTGTATTAGAAAAGGAGCATTTTAATCTGGAGGGAAGAGTTTGCCCTCTCAACAAATCAACATTCTCTTCTCTGCAAAACATGGAGCTTGAATATGCAAATGATCCTGTAGTAGGAATTATCATTAGTCACTCTTTCACAAAGAAATAATTGAAGAACATTGTAGTATATGACAGACAGCATTAAGATTCATCAAGTTTCAATTCTTGGGATCTGTCAGCTTGTCGAAATGCAGATGTCTGATTTTTGTGGCCTTGCTGGTGAAACACTGGACTCTTTCTCTTAGTGCACAATAGTCACCTGCTATAATTTGCTTTGAAATGAACAAGATCTGGCATGGTACATCTTCTATCTAATGGGCAATATTACAAACAAGATTAAAAGAAATGGCTATAAAGTTGTTGTCTTTACAAATTGAATTTGGCAAGATACTACCGCAGGCAACTAATAAGCTTACTAGATATATTATCTGGACTGATCACCAAACTCAGGAACAGCATAGTTTTCTTCACAGGCCTTAGTAAATGTATAGGGGAGTTTGTCATTCAAACACTAACAATTAGAAAGAATCTAGGGTGGATTCCAGCAAGAGAACCTGTAGTTCAATTTTAGATGCAAAAGAAGGAAAAAGAGATCATTATTCAGCATAACTTTTATGGTTAACTTGAATCTTTGAGGTAAAGTTGAGGAACCTGTAAGTTTGAAAACTTTTACTATCAATGTTGATAAAAAGTTACTATTTACTGAGTGGTTAGTCTACAGCAGCTATTGTATTTAGTGCTTTCCATCTAATCTTCATAGTGACAAAGTGAGGTAAGCAACACTCATTCTCATTACCTAATGAGTAACATGAAGGTTTTAAACATTAACTTGCCCAAGATCAATAGCTAGAAAAGGGCAGGGTCAGAATTCCATCTATGCCCATCTGACTATAGAGCCTGCACTCTTTAATCACTGGGTTACATACGTCTGAGCCAGAGAAGACCAACCTATTGCTGAGAACTTCTATTTATGAAGCTGACTGAGTCACCTGATTGCTTTGGACACGTAACCTAGATCTACAGGAAGCACAGCCTGAGGAAGTGGCACAATGTGCACTTGGCTCTGAGGACAGATGTAACTTCTTCCTAGTTTTTGCTCTCTCTGAGCAAATAGACATTTTGTACCTATGGAAGCACTTCAACTTCTCAAATGGGAGGTTTTAGGAGTGTGGTATTGTGATTTATAATAAATATATATTTGGTCTTTGTCCCCATTCCTAGCACAGAGCTCCTAAAACCCTTGGAATTTCCTAAGTGATAAGAGCGCTAAAGGTGCCTTCATATTCATAACGAACTCCTTTCAACCACACCTGAGTTCATGTGAATAAGTTGACTTTTGCAAAGCACATAAGGATGGGGCTGGTTGCCAGAGGAGCCAACCATGTGACTGGTGGGTTGGAACTTTTCAGTCCTAGCCTGCTAACCTCTGGGGAGGGGGGAATGGCATGAGATTGAATCAACTACTAATGGCTAATGATTTAATCAATCATGTCTATGTAATGAAGCCTCATAAAACCCTGAAAGGATGGGGTTTGGAGAGGTTCCAGACTGGTGAACACGTGGAGGTTCAGGGAGAGTGGTACACTTAGAGCATCCCATCTGGCTGTACCTGAGTTATATCCTTTTATACTAAACAAGTAATCTGGTAAGTAAAATATTTCTGAATTCTGTGATGCACTCTAGCAAATTAATCAAACCCAAAGAGGGGGGCCAATCTATAGCTAGTTAGTCAGAAATACAGGTGATAACCTGGATTTGTGATTAACATCTGAAGTGGGGGGGGGGATCAGTCTTGTGGTACTGAACCCTTAACCTGTGGGATCTTATGCTATCTCCAGGTAGATGGTGTTAGAATTGTGTTATAGGAAATCCAGCTGGTGTCAGAGAATTGTTTGGTGTGGGAAAAAAAAAACCCACGCATTAGATTTGGTACCAGATTGTAGGTATATTGATTAATGTGACTTTAATTCAAAGCTTTCTGTGGCAGATAATTTTAAATGACCTTAAACCCAAATATTTCCAACTCTTTTCTTGCCACTTGCTGACCTCCAAACACTCAATTTTCCAATCTCTCTTGAGCTAGGTGAGGCCATACAACCTACCTCTAGGCCATGAGAAATAAGCGCAAGTCTGATGGGAGTACATTCTGGGAAATTTGGGCTCGCCTGATAAAGGGGGAAGATGATACTGTTGATCCTTGAAGCAAGCCTACCGTAGACTTGTTCTATGAGAAAAATAAACCCAAGTCCTAAAGTTACTGTGAGTTGAGCTTTTTCTTTTGCTCAGTTACACTCGTAACAGCTACAGCTCCCAATATTTAACCATATTAATTTTTTTTCTTATTTAGTTTAATTAGGTCAATAGTCACATACAACAAATAACATGATATTATCTCCATTTTGAAGATAAGGACAACACTGTCTATGGTGATAAAGCTCCTGGTGCAAGAGCTGGAGCTGCAGGCTAGGCCCTCCAATACCTACCTGCCTGGTGCCCTTTAAACACTCAGTGAAGAAGCTGTGAATGCTGTGGGGTCTTTCCTGATCTTTGCATTAGAAGTATTGAGGACTTCAACACCATTGCAGGTTGATTTAAAATGGAGAAGAGGAAACATTATTTTTTGGATATAGTCCTCAGAAAGATGAAGGGAGTCATTTATGGAATAGAGGGAGGTAGGTTGTGAATATAATGAACACGAGAGAGATTTCTGCAGAAAGAAGCAGAGGGATGGAGGAAAATGAATACAAACTTCCATCATGGTCATTAATCAGCTGAGGATTTGCATAGAACAGGACAAGAGATTTATCTAAGCATTTTAATGTGTTTCCTTTATTCCAATCTAAGTGCAGAGTTTTGATTAATAAATCAGTTAATACATTGAGAGAGAAAAGAAATGGGAAAGAGAAAAGGAGAAAGGGAGATGAGAATATGAGCTATCTCTAAGCTGGAGCAACCATGTCAGCTCCTCAGTGGAACAAACCATGCAGTGGCTTGCCTAACATGGATCTCCACCTTCTCTTCCTCCTATCCAGTAATATCCCGAGAAATGCTCCTCCCACTGGGGAAACTCACTGTAAAATTACATGGCAAAGGGTGTGGGTGTGAAATTCTATTACAGGAGAGTGAAGAATTGGGACTAAAGATCAACCTGCCACAGAGCTCTATACTGAGCCTTCAATCTCCCCACTGGCATGTGGAGAAAGCTGAATGGTATTCTGCAATAATGGTTGTAGGCAGTAACCTTGATGATGTAGAGGGAGGCTTCCCTTGGTGAAAACATCAACTCCACATAACCTAATATTCTGGTTGACTCTGGCCCAAGGCATTGAAGGTCCTATTTAAAAAGCAAATTATTTGAGAGGCATAAGCCATTGTCACTCAATGATATACCGAAGCAGGATGCATCACAGTTGTATAAGTCAAAAGATGGATAGAGAATGAAGAGTTTGGGTCTGAATGCAGTGACACAGCTTTGGAGTCTGAGTACCTGATATCAGGCCTCATTGGAATGCCGTAAAAGGAGGGGTTAAAGATATTAAGATGAGATAAATAAACTACCTGTGCGAGAGACAGAAGGATGGTTTGAGAAATTTGTCCAGCCTTATCGTAAGTGGATATGTTCAAAAATTTCATAATGGATATAATCCCCGGGAGGTCTCATCTATACCATGGTTATAATTACCATCTACATGTCAATGCTTAAATTTAAGTCTCTTGTCTGGTCCTTTTCTTTGACAATATTCCTTGGTTTTTGATGCTCAACTTCAGAAGCTCACGGATCTTCGGATCAGCTGAGCAAGGCAGTGCTCAGCTGGGTCAGGTTGTACCCAAGCTTCAGGTTGTTCAGGTCAGCTCCCATGTGTCTTCATTCTGGGGCTTAGGCTGGAGGGCCAGTGGCTACCTAAAACATACTCTTCTCACAGAATCTCAAAAGAGCTCAAGTGGAGAAATCAAACATGAAAGCATATTTAAAGTCTCTTTTTACATCTCATCCCCTAATATTATACTTATCAAAGAAAGCTACATGGCCAAAGCCAAGATCAATGAGGGGAAATGCTCCTCCCACTGGTGAGTCACTGTAAAATTACATGGCAAAGGGTGTGGGTGTGAAATTCTATCCCAGGAGAGTGAAGAATTGGGACTGAAAATCAACCTGCCACAGACCTCTAGCCCCATCTATCCAGCTGCCTGCCAGAGACAAATGCATTTGGATACTGCTAAGGCACTTTAAATTCTATGTGAACAACACCGAACCTGTAATCTATCTCCTCCTTACCCCATTCATGCACATGCAACCCATTGCTTCTCCAGTGTTTCCCATGTTGGTGAATGGCACCACCATCCATCCACCCCCCTGTGTAAGCTCGACTCCAGAAGTCATCCTTGGCATCTCCGTCACCCCTCCCTAGTTCATCAATCACCAAGTCTCCTAAATATCTCTTGAGTCCATCCACTTTTCTCTGTTTCTAATACTATCCTTTCCTGGAGCTACCATCATCTTTTGCCTGAGCTATTTCAGTACATCCCAACTGGTCTCTTCACATCCATTCTCCCCTATTTCTATTGTATCTTTGCTCTATATACAGAATGATCATTTAAAAATGCGTATCATCTTAGTCTTCTGCTTAAAGCCCTTTAGTTTCTTCCCATTGTCTTTAAAATAGTTACAGAAGGCCTTAACATGGCACCCTATAGGGCCTGCATGATCCAATCTGTTCCTGACTCTGCTGCCCTGTTCTATGACACTTTCCCCTCTTGCCCCTGTACTCAGGTATCACCCCTTCTACTCCTTGACAGCTTTCAGCTCCTCTGACTTAGATCCTTTGCCCACATTGTTCTCTTGCGTAGGGATCCACTTGATCACATGCTTTGTCTGTTTAACTTTGATTCAGCCCTCATAGCTCAGCTCAAATGTCACTTCCTCAGAAAAGCTTCCTCTGACCATTAATATTAAAACAGAGTCTTCATTATAAACTTTCTAGGTACAATATACTCTTCTTTTTTGGCTGTCATCACAGTTTTTATTATTAAGTGATTCCCCAGGAAGGAAACACAAGTTAGAGGAAAATTAATGAAGGGAACTGGTCATAAAGATGCTGGAACTTATGGGAAGCAACTGTTGATGAAAACCATTGCCATTCCTGGGGCTGGAGGGATGATGGGGAGAGAGACTATTATCAGAGCCCAAAAGTTGGGGATGCCTGGTGGGGGCTGGAGTCTTGGGGGAGAAGCCACATAGTAGGAGTTAGAGCCACAGCCAGGGCTGTCCAAAGAGACATAGTGAGGGAGGAGAAATATGTCATGGATTTCCTCCTCCTATAACCCTCCAATCCTGGTTTGTGGTTTGCAGAGCCTATTCCTGTCACAGCAGAATCTGTGAAAAACTGGGTAGATCCCAGGCTCCTGTTTTCCAAGGAGAATATCAAATAATGGAGTTCAGTGCCTCTGAATTTGAGCAACATGTAAAATCTGATAAAAATCAAAGTGCTTACATTCATAACTATCTCACAAACTGATTGAAATAGATTATTTGCAAACATGTTTTTGGTCCTATTTCTAAAACTTGTCATAAAAGTATTTTGAACAGTTTTTGGGAAACTCTGATATTTTGGGGAAGCTGTCTTGGAAATTACAACTTCCAGGAGAGGTTACTGTAACCATAGCCACAGGTAGCAGGTGGTAGTGCCAAAACCTGGAAGAAAGTGAGATACGTTTCCAGGTGTCCTTTCTAACTAATTCTACCTTGTTGTGTAAAATTGTTTCTGAACCTCCCTATGTTGGCATTGGTAGTAGTGTAAGGCAGGCAAAGACTGGGCTCCCTGGGCCCATGAATGCCCCTTTCATTTTGTGTTCTTTCCTTGACATCCTTCATGACCAGTGTCAGAGAGACAGAGGTGTTGGGCAAACATTCCGGTTGCTGTCTCATTACTTTCAGCATCCTCACAGGTAGGCAGGGTTATGTGACTGGTTCTGGTTAACAGGTGTGATTATGAATGTTGTGTGTCATTTCCAGGCCAAGGTATAGACAAGCTGCCACAGCGCCTGATTTGGATTCATGTTGAGATGCCCAGCTTAGGTCACTGAGGCACGCATGGAGGAAAGTTGCTCTCAAGAGTTATATGGACCCACAGTAGACGTTTTGTGAGCAAGAAAGAAAACTCTGTTGTAACTACTGAGATTTTGTTCATCAGTGTATCTTCGGAGCCTGAAGATTGCCTGGCACAGAGTAGATGCTTGATAGACTATTTGTTAAATGAATGAATAAGAGAGAAGTGCTCTGTCCGTGGTCATGGATGGAACCCAAGGCTGGATGGGAATTGAGTTCTGCCTGCAGCAGCATGAGAACTAGGGGAGTCAAGAGGCCTGGCTGATTGGGACGGTGGGAGCATTGTTCTCAAAGAAAACAGGTGGAAGTGGAAAAGGAAAGCCTACGCCTACAGTGTGCCTTAGAGCCAGTGCTAGAAGTCTGACACTGGTTAAGTGGTTATGAAATCCCTGGAATCTCCTGGTTAGCACTCTCTAGCAGGTCACCTTTCTTGTTCAAGGGCACACAAAACCTATGCATGCCTGGCATAACACAGGGAAAACTCAATTTCCAAATGTGGCCCTCCAAAAGCATTTCCTGAGGCTTTGCAATATTTCTAAATATTTCAGAAGCAGTATGGTATTTTGGGTTTCTGTCCATAGGACCTACAAGAATTAATAAGTGCACCATTTTGATGAATTGCCTGCTGACTATATTGTTATGAGAAGTGACAGAGAAAATAAATACAAATGAATTACATTTTCGCAAAATAAAATAATCCCTAAAGTAAATATTAAGTCTGAGCGCCACTGCTTAGGCACCATTTAAGAAACTTGCAGCCTTCCACTGAGGCTTTGGGTGCTTGCTTGGCCCCAGCGTCTGCTGCAGCTCACCCGGACTTCCCACAGGTGCAGCCTGAGAGTGCTCAGCCCCAGCAGGGGAGGTAGGGGGTTGGGGGTGGGGGGCGCCCTGGTTGCAGTGGGAGGTGCTTGGAAGGTGCTTAGACTACTCAGGCAGGCACAGCCTGCAGGTGTGGGGAGCAAACCTGGGAGGCAAGGCTTTGGTCAATGAAAAATGGAAGTGGGGAATCAATACATGCTTCCCCCCTTTCCCCCAGACAGCTGGCCACCCAGAGTCTCAGTCATTTACAAGGCTTTATAAAAGAGTGTCCCTGGAGATCCAGCCTGCAGCGGCCAGCTTGGTGACCCTTGCCTGTCTCATTCCCTTCTCCCTATTCCTGCCACCTGGGAATTGTATTCTCTGATAAATATTAGCATACACGTTTTGCCTCAGGCTCTGTCCCCTGGGAATGCAGGGTAAAACACTGTCTAAATATTGTCTCCCAGGAGTTATCATAAACATCAAAAGACAAATGGGACTTGAAGGTTAAATATTTATTGTGTGCACATTTGTTTTTCACATTTATACCAAATAACATAAAGAAAAGCCAAATGCTTTGAGGATCCTATGGAAATTCAGTTAAAATAAAGTCTAAAATTCCTGCCAGCACAGTTTTCTTTCCCATGAACTAGAGTAGGTAGACCATATGAATTAATACTTTCATTAGCAAGCTCTTTATAATTTCAAGAATTTTTCGGATTACCTTCTCTTTATACCTTTGTACTAATACTAGTTTTACATAAGGGGAAATGGAAAGTAGGAGGTTTAATTGACATATTCAAAGACAAAGAGTAAGAAGGCCTCCAAACAGGGTGTAAATGATCCAAGTTTTCTCCTCTTCAGCCAAGGTTTCTCCCCTTATCCTTCCCTGCTTGCTTCTCTGGACCCAAGTCTGTTGAAAAGCACACAGAGAGCTGTACATGAGAACCGGAGGCAAAAAGCGAGCCACTGGCTGACATGGGTAGAAAAATTCAAATGATTTTTCACTTAGTAACATTAATGTAAATAAACCTCAGATTTCAACTATGATCCTGCTACCTGTTAGCTAACGTAGGTGTTCCGTTTGAGCTGTTTCTGTTCATGATGCTTTGCCTTTGACATAACATTAATAGCTTGGCTTGAAATGTAGGGGGGTAACAAAAGAGTCCAGGTATCTTGTGCCAAATTATTGCATGCAAAATCTGAGAACCAAAGAAAAGAAAAAATATTGATTTAGAGCATAAAGAGGAAGAAGAACCAGCAAAGACATCTACAGTTATTTCAAGATCAGAGTCGCGAGTCCAGAATTTTATTTGGCCATTTAAAGAGTTGTTCAAAAGATAGCACAGGTATATTCCTTGTGGGGGTGTTTGGTTGGCATTCACACTGAAAGCAAGAGAGTGATTTAGGGGTCACTGGTTAGAATAAGGAGGATGTGCCAGAGGGTACCCTTGGGGGACTTAGTATCTGAGCCCAGAGTCCTTCTGGCATCCTTGGAGAGAAAAGATAAGTTGAAGACATAGAAGAGGTTTGTTGACTGCTTTCCTGGTGGGATATAGAAGGGTTTCAGGGGTCATCTTTGGGGGGACAGAGGTTCCCCCCAGCAAAGAAGGCAGGGTTTCCCCTAGCTCACACTAAGGTGCATCTTTGCATGAATTAGAAAAAAACACAATCCCTCCCAGGGGCTCTTTTGCTATTACCCTCATGTGATGGCTATTCTGCTGGTCACAGCTCTCCTCTGATGGAGACCACTGCTGAAATCCCCACTGGCCTTAGGAGGACCAATAGTGCTCTTAGGAACCCTCCCAGCACAACTGAGACACACAGTGATGGTACTTCTAGATAGACTTGGCTGTAAACGGGAACAGAAGCACAACACGGACTGAACTTAATGACTTCAACTGCAAGGGCCAATCTTAGCTTCCAGAGAGTCAATCTAGCTGAAATGTCCTTTGAATGGGTCCTTGTCACTTAGGTCCTGACCTGCAGCCCTGTGGCAGAGGCCATTCCAAATCCCCTTCCCCAGAATGCACCCAAACCCCCACTATCCTTGGGATTTTGGCCTAACCATCCTCTTCCCCAATTTTGAAGTACTTGCAGTCCAAGGGAGAGAGAGAGAGAGAGAGAGAGAGAGAGGACTTCCCTCACCTTTTTCATGCCCTGGGACTAGCCTCTTGGAAGGATGCGTGACAGATGATTTATTCCTCTTAGAGAAGGCAGATCACTCCCTTACTCTCAGGACAGGATCTGGCCCACAATTCCTCCCCCATACTGGTTCATTGAGCCATGCAGCACACCTGTGGAGACCACCCATCCCGTTCCAGGAGGAAAGTGCTGAGGGCAGCCTCCATTAGCGCCAGTTTTCTCCAGCAAGAACAGAAAGCAAGTCTGTTCATCTCCTGAAGCAGCCCGGTCTTGCTGCTCGTTTCCTATAAATAATTGTTTAGTTGAGAATTCACATCCATCTCTCAGGAAAGTCACATGTTTCAAGCACAGGACAATCTACTCCTGTTTTAGTGTGAAGAATTTAACAATTCAGGGATACACTTTGCTAAAACATCCAATTTACATTGCTATGCCATTTACTTGGTATTTCAGTCTTAAGTATTTATATTTGCTACACACAAGGCTTCCCTGAGGGCAGTATCTGGGCGCTTACCTTAAATTTGCAGGACTGAAAAGGGTTCTTTCCAGAACGAAAAGTTAGGCCACAAAGATAAATTATGGTTTCTAGAGCAGAACACCAGAAACTGCAAAGAACCGCATTATGACAGGTTTCCAGCTTTAAAACACTGTATCCTCAGTTCCTTCTGGAATAACTCACATTTATCCAACAAGAGCATTGGGGAAAGCCTTCATCTGGGGTGTCTCCGAGGAATCGCTCCCTTTCCTTCCTGCCAGACTCTCAGTCTCGCTTGATGTTTGGTGATTATTTTTGACATACACCCTGGTCCATACTTCACACTTTTACAGACCCAAATATTTATTTGTGATATTCCAGATGTATGGAATTTTCTGTCTAATTCTGACACAAAGTGCAGCGTATGTCAACTCTTTATACCACCCTCCTTATTTTGATTCCCCTTAGCTACAGTAGAGATCCATGTAATTATGAGATGTAAAGAAGTTTATTCTTCTCTAACACATAGTCTGCAGCGTCTGATCTAGCTCGTGTCACTGAGTGACTTTTGTTAGGAAGAGGGTAACTTCCAAATTGATCATCACCTGAAAAATCTCTCCCGTGCTACAGAAAAAAATCCACCAGGTTACTCTGATTTGTAGTAGTTTGGAATTAGCTACTTAACCATTTTAAATTAACCTATACCCGGGATGCAATTTCTTTTACTTCATGACATCAGTGAAAACCTTACATGACCATGCCCCTGTATTTCTCTTCCTCACGTCTTTCTTGGATTCCGAACTAGTTTTTCCAAAATGTATTTGGATGCCTCAAACGTGTCTCAAAACCTAATGGCTCAAAACCACATTCACCATCTTCCCTGACGAATCAGCTTCTTCTGACTCACTTATATTAAAGATGAGTTAAACCACTCGCTCCTCTGTCCTCACTCCTCTGAGACTCCTCTCACTCACTACTCGTATCTACTACTTGGTACCAGCTCTTGATGCCTTTCCCTCTTCTCTGTTCCACTGGTCTCCACCATGCTTCCTTAGGACTCCTGCAGCTGAGCGATGATTTACCACAGAGAGTAAGTGCATGGAGTTTGGGCTCACACTGCCCCGGCTTAGATTGGGTCCGCCACATTCCGTCTGGACTTGGTCAAATTATTTCACTTCAGTAAACCTCAGTTTCCTCATCTATAAATGAGAAATAATATTAGTATGAGGATTAAATGAGATAATGAGAAAGTGTTTGTAACAGTACGTGACACATAGTAAGTATTACCCTAAACACTCCGTGAGTGTTTGCCTGTCGTATCACCCACTCCATTCTGGTGCCATCACAACAGAATGTGTGGTGGCCAATGAGTGCTCAGTATTGTGAGATGAATAAGAAAGAGCTCATTGTTACAACGCCACCTCTACAATCTCCTCTCCACAAGCCTTCGGAGCATGGCAAATTGTATCATTGTTAAGAGACGTTTCTGCCCATCTCTCTGTTGTTGCAGGGTTGGGTGGAGGAGAGTTGGTTATCTTTCCCTGCTCTGCTATCAAGTGTGGTTGTGTGNCTATCAGGTGTGGTTGTGTGAGTTGCTTTGGTTAATGAAGTGGGAAGGGAATGTCCTGTGGCATCTCCAAGCAGAGGCTGTAACGGCCTGCGTGCAGTTTTCACAACTTTCAAGTGTATAATGCAGGATTGTTGGCTCTATTCAGATCCGGAGAACTTCTTCATCTTATAACTGAAAATTTATATCCTTAACCAACATCTCTCCTTTTCTCTACCTCTTAGCTCCTGCCAACAATTGTTGTACTCTCTGTTGTTATGAGTCCCAGTTTTTAGATTCCACGTGTAAGGGGGGTCATACAGTATTTGTTTTTCTCTGTCTGGCTTATTTCACTTGGCATCATGCCCTTCAGGTTCATCCATGTTCCAAATCACATGTGGTTTTCCAGCTTGTCTTTCCCTTTGTTGAAAGACCTGCGGTGTTCCAGGTAGAAAGGAGGTGTACTGTTAGTGGGTCCTAGAGTGAAGCCAAGTGGAACAGAGCTGGAGTCTAATTGTATCAGATAGGTGNAAGTGGAACAGAGCTGGAGTCTAATTGTATCAGACAGGTAGAAAGAAGGAGCAACAAATAAGTATTCCCCGCTGTGAGCCCCTACAATTCTGAGATTGTTTGTGATCCTTCTTTATCCTGGCTGATCATTCAGAAACACACTCATGAATATGTTGCTTTCCATTAGCTACAGAATAAAAGCATACTGTCCTTAGCATGACATACAAGGACCTTCAAATTTGGTCCAGCGATCCGCTTCTCAATCTACTTCTCCTGGCAGTCCGTACTGAGACGTTCTCTGCTTAATCCACACAGAAAATTTTAACCTCAGAACATCACTCTGAAGACCTGTTTCCACCTCTCTGAGATCCTGTCTGTCCTTAGCACCTGACTTAAGGAGAAACAGAAATCTCTTCTCATTCTAGTGAGTTCAAGGTAGGATTTACAGCTGATGACTAAGTGGTTTACAGATTCACTGGAATGACTAAGGGAGCCAGTTAGCAGAACTTCCTAAGAAGAAGGTAATACCGCAGAACCGGCTGACAAGGGAGCTGCTTTTCCACCACATTCACCAAACTGCCCTTGTCGCGCGGACGCAGACCCTCCAGCTGCCTGCTGTTAAACCATGGCACTTCTGTGACCGCTGACGCCCGCGAAACTGGGCTCTTCGCTACACCCAGTTCCATGCTCAAGCCTCTCACACACGCATGTGGTTGGCAAAGTCCAAATCACACCCACAACCACCAGCTTCAAGGTCATCTGAGAAAGGTTGTTTTTAACTTCCAGGCCTGCGATCCAGAAAGGCATCCTAGAAAGAGGTTGGAATAAATGCTGATTGGGTCATTCCTCCATGATGGGATCAGTCTTCTAAGAAGAGAAAGAGACCAGAGCTCCCTCGCTCTCTCCATCTCACCACCACCCCCCCGCCCTCCTCCCCCGGGGATACAATGAGAAGGTGGCCACCTGCAGGTCAGGAGGAGTTCTCACCAAGAACTGAATCAGCCGACACCTTGATTTTGGACTTTCCAGCCTGCAGAACTGTGGGAAGTAAATGCCTGTTGTTTGAGTCCCTCACCCTGCCCCAGCAGAGGTATTTCGTTACAGTAGCTCAAGCTAAGACAACCCTCAAGAGAGAAGCTTCATGCATCTTGTTTCCTGAAGACCCCTTGAAACNCGAAGACCCCTTGAAATGTGTTAGAACACGGATCATTGGATCATTATTGCCATCTCTGAGATGAGAAACCTGAGACTTGGGCACGTCACATGGTGAAGCCAGGACCGAAACTCAGGTTTGCTAGATGCTCATCCCGTGCCCTCCCAATACGCCCAGGAATCTAAATTTTTCTAAGTGCTAGGCCCTGAGACTTTGAAAGTCTAGGGTGACAAGTGCAGCTGCGGCTGTTTCGCTGCATAAGGCAGCATTATCAGTGGTGCCGAGAGCTCCCCGAGGAAAAGCCCGCCCTCCGACAGGGTGGGAGAGTCAGCTGCGGGAAAATAATTAATCCTCAGTCCTCTGATTCCTATTAGGATAGTGTCTCTCTCATTTGTTATCTTTAAATGAAGTGAAGTGGGCGCTATCAGAAAAGTGGTGCTTCCTCCTTGGCTTGTTGGGAAGTTGGGGGGAAGCAAAAATATTTTCCACATTTTGATTTTCACTGGAAATTTTCACTGGAAGAGATAAGTCTTTGTGGACCATTTATATGCCTAGAAAATCCTATTTGCTGTTATACAAATCTAACCAGAAAAGAGAATTATTGATTTTCCTAGGAAATAATGAAAAGTCATTAATGCATTTATGCCTGTGTGCATTTAGGGTTTCAGAGTGAGAACGCTATTACAATGTTTTCGGTGGCATTTCTAGAAAATGATTCACTCCCGGGCCAAAGAAGAAATAAATTTTAAAATTCAAGAGTCTGAAATATTAATTTCAGAGCCTCTAAATCTAGAAATTATTAAATCCTGGAATGTTTGAACCAGAAGAAATCTCAGAAATGACCGGTCTGATGGAATTTAACCAAATTTAAAGCAAGAAAACTTTTTGTTCAAATAAGATTTTATGGAAAGCTCCCAACCAGATAAGACCAACGCTGTTCTGAACGAAGTGGAGCTAGGTGGTCAAGCCTGACACATGTGGCCACTTTCTCACAATGCTCCCACCCACCCGACATCTCCAAAGAAACCTAAGCTTCAAAAAACCCAGTTCCAAAGGCACAGCGATTGTCCAGCTCAAGGCCATATAGGTAGTACCAGCAGTGGAACTTGGACGTACGCCTTCTGATTTTTGTACTTTCCTTGAAAAATCCCTGGGACAATATATTCTTTGGTGACTTTTGCTGATCTCCCTTTGCCCCATGTCCAAGCACTCACACCCACTTCTCACTGTAGCTTGAGAGCCATCCCTTCTTGCTAATAGATCTGCTGGAATTCCTCTGTTCTTGTGGGTCTTACTTGTGGGTCTTCCAGGTCTTGTGGGTCTTCCAGGCCCAGCCCATGTGCAAGGGACTCAGGATGCCTTGGTGAGAAGATATTGTCCCTGACCTTAAGGGGTGGGGGGCAGGGTACAGTGGGTTGTTGAAAGGGAAACCCAGAAACAGCCAGAGGAATGAAAAGATAAAGACATGGTCTTTAGAGCAAATTCTAATTAATCTTGGACAACTCCTGGGACACAATTTTTGTGCTCAGCTCACCGTCTTCTTCTAGGGTTTGAATAGTTAAAGAGATGGAGCAAGATAAACCAATCCTTCCTCTACCCAAACACCACTCCAAATCCTTCAAGGCAATGGCAGTGACATCTATTTGCATTAAAATTAAGTTAACTGATAGAATTTTCTCAAACTAAAGTTTATCTCCCAAAGTATTTCTTAACCTTTGGTGTCTACTACTGCTTGTCTGTCACTGAGAGCTAACAGATGGCAAAATTAATGAACAAATAGCAAAGGAATATTTATGCAAAACATAGAAGCAACTGATCCTGCTCAGGGTAGCAGCTTGTTTCTTTGCTACCCATGGGATCAAGGCTTTATGCTACGTCCATCCGTACAGTATAGGTGGTCCTATGTTTGGTGAGGATAATTGTTAATTCATGTGATAATGAGAATATCAATTTTTATCCTTATATATGCTTAGGATAATATCTCTGCATCATTGCCCAGAAGCTGGTAATCATGGTAGTGTCTGAAAAGATAATAGGTGTTGGAATAAGAGGTGGGAGAGAGACTTCATTGCATATACTTGCTTACATGGAGACATTTTTACCATGTGCATCTTTTCAGTTTTCGAAGAAATTAAAATTGAAATACATGTGCTTTAAACATACGATGTTGGGGTCTCACTTCACAGATTCTGAGTACGACCTGGGCACTGGGGTTTTTAAAGGCTCCCCAGGTAATTAGAGCATGCAGCCAAGGTCAAGAACTGCTGCTCTCAGCTATTATCAGAAACTCTTACTATCAGATACTGATAATTGTAAATTACTTAAGGCAGGCGTTCCTAGCTTTTTTTGAGAAAGGAAGGGCTCCTTGAATGTCAAAAACTTTCACAGCCTCTCACACCAGTTGACATATTTTTGGTATGTGTTGACTGCAAAAAGATCAAACGTCCAAAGTTACTATAAATTAATTTCAATAAAACTGAACACATATCTGAAAAATAGTAGTAGGTATATAAATACAGGTAAGAAGCAATGTCAATGCTTTTTATGGGTAATTCTACATTTTTGTATCTTCTCATCTAAGACTTGCATATGTACAGGTACAAAGTCTCCTTGCAAAATTTCTGGTTCCTTAGACGTCCACAGTCTACAAAATAGGAAGCACTGAATTTAGGAATTGCTCTTCCTGGACAAGACTGTAGGGAGACACTTTGACCTCTTGGGTAGTACACAGCGAACAGCAGATGTTTCCATAGTGTTGACTTGAGATCTGCTTGTTTTCTGTTATTGCTTTATTTAAATTTCAACCCACGTTTCAACATTTCCTAGAATACAAACTCTGCCTTGCAATCCTGTTTGCAAGCTTTGCTTAAATATGCACCAGGCTCTCCTCTCTTGGTAAGTTTGCCAGGGGCCATTTGCCTTGCTTGGAATGATAGCAGAGCACATATTCTCCTCCACCTCCTCCACCATGATGATGCCCCCGCTCAACCTTCCTTTTCATGAAAACCCCTCTTTACACCCTTCTTTAATACCGTGAGGCCACTAGCCCTTTACCTGTTCGAAGCCAGTCTGACTTTTCTCTTTGAAGGTCTCCTGGTTCCTTGGAATTGGATGTCAACAGAAAGGCACTGTGAGGATTTTTCAGAGCTACTGGCTCCTTTACAGACCCCAGGGAACCTTTGGACCTCCTCTGTAGAACGACTATGAATATGAGAGCTTCATCAGCTCATTAAAAGTAGAAAAATCGCCAATCCTGAACGCTCCATGCTATGTTACCCCCAATTTTGCAGTTATGAATTGCATTTACTCTTTTTCACTTCCAATCAACCATCAAGTTTCATTCAAGCAAAATTAACATATGCTAATCTAAGAACTATTCGATATATTGGATTTTCTTAGATATATTACCACACCATGGTACTTGGCATGATTTTTACTAAGCCTTACACATTTTCCTGTCAGTTCTGAAAACTATGGATTTTTTTCCCTCCCTTGTGCATATCTGACTCTGCCTTAAAGTTAAAAATCATTAAAGAAACAGAAAAGATTTTCACCCCTTGAAAGTGCAATATATACATAGTTCAACTTGTACCCGCTTTGCAAGCAAGCAAGATTCCAGCCATCCATCAACCTGTAGTAACTTTTATTTAATTGTATTTTAAAGGCATATGAGGTGACAGTAGTTGTTGGAAAAAAAGCCTAAATAGCCACATCACAGTTAACTAATAGTGCTGAAGGGTTCACCAGAATTTGCTTCTAAGTCCTCGAGAAGAATGGTTTGTTCTTTTATAGATTTTTCCTCTTTGGCTGTTCTTCAGCCATCTCTGTGAAATCATTTTTATAGTAAAGTTTTTCCCTCTTTCTTTCTTTATATTTTTTTATATAATCATAAAAGTAATACATGTTTATTATGGAGTATTTTGGAAGAAAAAATATGCATTTTTAAAAAAAATCCTTAAAATCGCCATTATAATTTACTATTGAGAGATAGGCATTAACATTTGGTTGCATTTCCTGTTTCCCTTTTTCTGTGTAAATGTGTGTGTGTGTGTATATATATACACACACACGAATG
This sequence comes from Ailuropoda melanoleuca, assembly GCF_002007445.2. Classification (NCBI taxonomy): domain Eukaryota; kingdom Metazoa; phylum Chordata; class Mammalia; order Carnivora; family Ursidae; genus Ailuropoda; species Ailuropoda melanoleuca. The sequence goes on from NC_048219.1 coordinate 111,015,510, forward strand.
TATAAACAAAATAGGAGCATATAGTATGCATATACATTTTTGTGTTCTGCTTTTTTCTCTTAAAATCTGTTATTAACATTTGTTTCCCCATCCATGTCCTCTGTTCTCATGTTCTCAATGCCCCATCTCATTTCCTACCAGCCCCCCTACTCCAGAGTTTTCTCAGTCCTCACCTTGCTGCCCCCTAGTCTATCCCCAGTGCTGCAACCAAAGGCATTTTTCTCCAGTATGGTACCAATTACCTCACTCCCATATTTTAAAGCCTTTGACATGTTTCTTCTTTGCTCACAGGGTAAATGCAAGTTCCCTTTAGTGTCTGCATGAACTTCACCTCCCGACTCAGGTTTCTCTTTCAGTCATAGCCAGTTGCTCTCTCTCTCCACATATTCTGTGCTGTTGTAGCGTTTCTCAAGATATGACCCACAGGCTGCCTACTTCAGCATACCCGAGGAACTTTTAAACAGTGTGGAGTCTAAGCTGATACTCTAGGTGCCCTGTCAGAAACTCTAGAGGTCACTCTAGTTTTAGTTAGGTCTCTAAGTGATTTTTGAATACCCCACAACATGGAAACTTCTTTGCTAAGACCACCTAATAGAAAAAATTAAAATCTATCGTTTAAAGTCACTTCTCATCCACTTCATACTTCATTTGACCCTCATTGCATTGTTCTGAAGTTGGTTTTATCATCATTCTACTCATTCCACAGATGAGGAAACAAACAGGTGAATTAAGACGTTAAGAGATTTGTCCAATCCACACAGCCAGTAAGGTCTGGAAATAATATAATATTCAAGCCTGCTCTTTCCAAATCCAAATCCTATGAGCTTTCTACTATACATTATCAGCTTCCCACTTTGACCTGTAAAGGGAGAGACTTTGTTCTATGTGCTTTCATCCTTCAAGACCGTAGTAGACATTGCGGATGCTCTCACCATAGCCCCGAACACTCAGCTTTCCAGTACACATGGTTGGTTGGCCTTCTGCAAGCACCTAGTGTTCTCTGTTTAACATTTTTCTCTTGACCTGAGCAAGAGGCAGATTCGAAATGCAGGGAGTTGGAGCCTCCAGGAGCCAATGGCAGATGGGAGCTAGAGGTAAATACTCTAGCCTTGTCACCTGGGATGGGGTGAGGGGACTTTGAGATGTGTTCTACAGAGACTCCCAGAGGTGTTCAAGCGGTGCCCTGCTTCACAAAGCTTCCTTTGATCCCCTCCCTTCTCTCTCCCATCTCACATTCTCATTCTGCCTTGGTACTTTCTGGGGATCACCTGCCAAGTAAACTACTTGAACTCACATCTTGTCTCACGGTCTGCTTCAGTAACCCAACTTAAGACAAAGGCCCAGCTTAAACATGGCTTTTGAATTTCAAGTGACAGAAACACAAATCACACAGTGATAGCAACAACAGAAACTAATGCGTGGCTGAGAAGTACAGATACAGACCTTGCTTCTGACACAGTCAGATGCACACATGCAAAGGTTGTTAACATTTCTGTGGCTCTCTCTCTGGTTCTTCACCTCTCTCCCTGTCCTGACTTCTCTCTGTTTTGTTTTTCTTCATATTGTTTTATTCTCAGGAAGTAATGCTGTGCTGAGCCATGTTGGTACCTGAGGCAAAAGGAAAAGTGTGTCCCCCATTTGTCCATATTTGTATACGTTTTCGATGTCAAAATTTTTTTCCAGAATTAGATTTTTATTTTTTTGTTGTTGTTGTTTAGTTTTTATTTCATAGTCTTAAATTTAACTCTGCAATCCAGCCAGACTTGTAAGGGAATAAGGAAAATATGGAACCCATAGAATTGTAGCAAGGGCACAAAGATTATAGGATGTTTTGAGCAGATGGTAATAAAGGGATGCTCTCCTGAGCCACAGAAGGAATGGTCTGATAGTTAAAACAAAACACAAGTGAGATTTATTAAATTTGTCCGCAGTCAGTAATAGTGATCTTGCTGGTCTTGCCATTCCTGGAACCCAAAGCACTCCATGGCTTCCATAATATACATGTTATCTTTCACTTTGCCAAAGACCACATGCTTGCCATCCAACCACTCAGTCTTAGTAGTGCAGATGGAAAACTGGGAACTGTTGGTGATGCACCCAACATTTGCCATGGACAAGATGCCAGGACCCGTGGGCCTCAGGATGAAATTCTCATCATCAAACTTCTCCCCATAGATGGACTTGCCACCAGTGCCATTACAGTGTGTGAAGTTACTACACTGGCACATAAATCCCAGAATAATCCTGTGAAAGCAGGAACCTTTAAAACTAAATTCTCTCCCCAGTGCTCAGAGCATTAAAGTTCTCTGCTGTCTTTGGAACTTTATCCCAAGGGCTCACTGTCCACAACGATGTCAAAGAACATGGTGGGATTGACCATGGCTGGGAGGTGCAGGTGACTCTGGGATGGTGGCATTTCAAGGTCCAGAATTAGATATTTAAAATATTACTGATGATCTTGCTTCCATTAATGTTAAATTATAATAATTATCTTCAGAGTAAATAAGATATTTATACTTAAAATATTGTGAGTTTTAATACAAATGCTTTCAATTTTTTCAAGATTTTCCCAACTATTCTAATATTCTGGGAAAAAAACTAGCCATTAAAAAATATATATAAAAACATGCATTTAGAGGACACATTTTTCCTTTTACCTCAAGCTCCAATAGGGCTCAATATGCTATTGTCTTCATTTAAAATTCTGATATTTTGTCATAGGTTATTTTAATTAATTTTTATTTTTAAAGTGTAAATTTAAGTGTAATCTATATATTTCTTAATCTTTTTGACACATCCTCAAATTTTGCTAACTGGTGCAGCCACTGTTGAAAACAGTCTGGAGGTTCCTCAAAAACTTAAAAATAGAACTATTCTATGATCCAGTAATCAATCACACTACTGGATATTTACCCAAAAAATGCAAAAACAGACACATAGAGCAATGGAACAGAATAGAGAACCCAGAAATGGACCCTTGGCTCTTTGGGCAACCAATCTTTGATAAAGCAGGAAAAAACATCCGGTGGAAAAAAGACAGTCTCTTCAATAAATGGTGCTGGGAAAATTGGACAGCTACATGCAAAAGAATGAAACTTGACCACTCTCTCACACCATACACAAAAATAAACTCCAAATGGATGAAAGACCTCAATGTGAGACAGGAATCCATCAAAATTCTAGAGGAGAACATAGGCAACAACTTCTATGACATCGGCCAGAGCAACCTTTTTCACGACACATCTCCAAAGGCAAGAGAAATAAAAGATAAAATGAACTTATGGGACTTTATCAGGATAAAGAGCTTCTGCACAGCCAAGGAAACAGTCAAAAAAACTAAGAGACAGCCCACGGAATGGGAGAATATATTTGCAAAGGACACCACAGATAAAGGACTGGTATCCAAGATCTACAAAGAACTTCTCAAACTCAATACACGAGAAACAAATAAACAAATCATAAAATGGGCAGAAGATATGAACAGACACTTTTCCAATGAAGACATACAAATGGCTAACAGACACATGAAAAAATGTTCAAAATCATTAGCCATCAGGGAAATTCAAATCAAAACCACACTGAGATACCACCTTACGCCAGTTAGAATGGCAAAGATAGACAAGGCAAGAAACAACAATTGTTGGAGAGGATGTGGAGAAAGGGGATCCCTCCTACATTGTTGGTGGGAATGCAAGTTGGTACAGCCACTCTGGAAAACAGTGTGGAGGTCCCTTAAAAAGTTAAAAATTGAACTACCCTATGACCCAGCCATTGCACTACTGGGTGTTTACCCCAAAGATACAGACGTAGTAAAGAGAAGGGCCATATGCACCCCAATGTTCATAGCTGCATTGTCCACAATAGCCAAATCATGGAAGGAGCCGAGATGCCCTTCAACAGATGACTGGATTAAGAAGCTGTGGTCCATATATACAATGGAATATTACTCAGCTATCAGAAA